>NC_045440.1:4245450-4361423 GCF_002776525.5 Piliocolobus tephrosceles | reverse complement strand
TTCAAGTTTACTTCCCGGAAGCCTCAGCAAACACTCCCAGGCAGCCTCTTTTGTGCTGGGCAATGCCATAGGCACCAGTTTTTACCATTCCTGACAGGTGCACAAACACTTCCTTTGGAGAAGTTTTACTTAAGAAGGAAATAACATTTTCCACAATGTAGATCAGCCCAGGCCCAGGGTCCACCTTAAAAATATTAAATAATACAGCCCAGGGCCCATGCGAATGCCCTGCTGGCCGGCCCGGACTCCGCGGAGGGTCCCTGGGGGTTCTCACCTGCACCACCCTGGCAGGGAGGAACGGGGTTCCCATCCTCCCCCCCTCACCTGGTGGAGACCCCGTAGGTCCTCGGGTGAGGCTCTGCTTCCACACCCACAGGCTGCTGTGCTCTGATGGAGTCTGAGATTGAGCCCAGCTCCTTCATTTCATTTCTGAGGAAGATGAGGCCAAGAGAAGGGGCTGCTGTCTAACAGCACCTGCCCAGAAGTCCCATCCTCATGGAACCAGGCTCCAGCCCCCCAGTGCGCCTTCATGTTATTTTGTGTTTCTGGTACACAGATGTGCTGGTGTGGGTTGGTGGCACTCCTGCCTGAGAATGTGCCTGCCTGTTCCGAGGCATGGACGTTTGCTGCGTTTCACTCTGAGTCAAGGCTAATAGGGGCCAATGCCCTTAAGGAAGTCATTCCCTTCAGAAACGGAACAATGGCTCTTCCCTTTAGAGGCATGACAGAGCGCCCTGCAGAGGAGCCTGTGCCTAAGAGACACTTACTCTGTGCATTTCCAGGGCTCTGTCTGATTGTACTTAGAAAAAAGGAAAAGCAAGAGTGAGTTTAGAAGAGGCTGCGAGAGGCCAAAGGCATGATGCCAAATATTCATTGCAACCTGAGCTGGGAATTGAGACTGGGCCCCCAAAGTGTACATTCTAGAGGGCTCTTTGGAGCAGCTCGGCTCATTCAGAAGCACACCGGACTCAGGCAGCGACACAAACAGGGACACAGAGCATCTTCCCAAGCCCCCTGTCAGTCAGGAGAAAGCTTGGCATGTGGTCTCTACCTCTCAGCACGTTTGTTTTTATTATGTTTTACATTCCTTACCTGTAATTAGTATTCACTACTCTTGGAATTAGTATTCAACAAATTCAAGCAGGATCCAGAGAGAGGCAAAAGGCAGCTAAGCATTCGGGAATCTCCATGAGCAGGGGCCCTGCCTTGCTCCAATTGCACAGAAATATGTTTTTTAGAAGGAACATAGAAGAATGAATGCTGGCTGATAGGCACACCGAGAACGCCATTTATGAATTGCTAGCCTGGGGGAAATGTGCTTCACCTGATGATTTTCATTTTTCTTTCATTCCTAAAATGGACCTGCTTGCACCTTATTAGACACACTATCAGCTTGTTGTATTAATCAATTGAAATAGCCTAAGAGTAAATGCTTGAAAACAATACAATCCCAACAAAATGTGACCTATTGGTGTTACTGCTTGAGGAGGCATAAAGGGAAAAGGGATAAGGTGCATTACCCTCTGGGGGAATAAGCCGAAGTCTAGTGCTGGGTGTGGTAAGAAAGATGTCATCAGATGGAAAACAGAGCAGCAGATTGGTTGCATTTATGTCCCTCTGAAAATCAGTTTGAAGCTTGGTTTCTAGTCTATTACCATCTCCAGGTAATTAAGAGATATTCCCTTGACTAGGAAAGGAAAGTGGAATATCACGAAATTCTGAGACCCCTTTGAAAAGGCAGTACATAGAGAAGTAAGGAAGTTAAAAAAATTATTTTATCAGCTCTTCACCTTTGGTACTAAATTCATTCAACAAATATTTATTGAACACCTACTACAAGCCACACATTCCTTTAAGCCCTTGGGATACTTCAAGATCCCTGCCTTCCAGGAGCTTATATTTTAGATTCCAGATCTGCCATCCGTCTTTGGCTTCTCTTTTCCTTCTTCATCTGTATTTGATACGCAACACCTATTCCAGGGATCAGAGCAAATGTCACGCTTTTTCTCACCAGAATGGCAGAAAAAAAGTCTGCAGGTCCCTTGCTGCATAAGGCAGATGGTATTTCTAATTCCTGGTGGAACATCCCCTATGGATACAACAGAAGAGAGTTGACATTTAACTCATATAGTGCAGAGAATAGGAGATGACCCCAGCCCACAGCCAAGGATTACTGTATTCTGACAATGCTAAGTACTTTTGGACAAGTCCCAATGTAACCGGACTTTGGCTTCTTAGCTTTAAAACAGGAACGATAATTTATATCTGATATGTTGCCAGGAGGATGATAGGGTGTGTTGTATGCATGCTCACCTGACCCATCTAGGCCCTAAAAAGCCCATGCAGCTCTTAAATCAGGGTCCTCGAGCCTCCTGGTGAGAGATGTGCACTAGAAGGAAGCAAAGGGAGTTTTGGAAAACAGAAGTGGTCCAGAATGGGACAGGTCTTGGTCTCCAAGGAAATTAGAAGTATTAACCCATTCTCAGCTTATGGCCCAATTTTTAGTTTTATGTCCTACAATGAAAAGGAGGAAATAAAACCTCTCTCCTCACCAGGACCTGTGGGCTTGTAAGTCACGAATGACCACCTGATTTTTTTTATAACAACAGGACATTGTGCAAGAGATGGTTGAAAGAAAGATCTTACTTATGTCAGATCTGCAAATGCCACGTGCAATGGCTTTAAACAGCAGCAGCAGCAACAACAACAACAACAACACAGCGTTGGTCTTGCGTGATTATGAAAACACTCTTACACAACATCCAACCTCCAAACGGGGTCTAATCTCTGATTCTGTATCATTGCAGCCCTGTCACAGCCTGGAGGAGACAGCAAAGTGAAGAAGGTGGGGGGTCCATCTTTAGTCAAGACAAAAGATCCCCCAGCCTGGAAGCATGGAGACCTGGATTCTGGTCTTACGTCTTCCAATATCTCATTTGGTCTCCCTAGACAACTCATTTAACTGGTTACACTTCAGCTTGCCCATCTGTAAAATGAGGTATATGAGCAAGCAGGGGGACTATTATAAGTTTGAAGACCTACTATGCCCATAATTATTCATTGCACAGTGGTAAATTAACACTTTCTCTGGACTTTGGTTTTCTTTTTGTAGAATATGCGGCTGCTACAGATGATCTCTGATTCCCTTCCAGCTCTGACATTTGTATGACTATAACTTCCTTCTGAAAACTTTTCTCAGACTGCAGTGAGTGCTTCTCACTTGTATCACAGCAAACATACCCATTTGTCTTGTGTCAAGATCCTTGTAACACTTATTTAGCTTTTAAAAATAACTTCACAGGGGAGATCAAAACTGTCCAAGGCTGAGCCCCCCTGTGGCCCACCTGCACCCACTAACCACATACCGACACACCTCCACACTGTCCACACAGACACACACATAAATGGAATTCCTGCACGACCTTCCCCAGGGCTAACCAGGAGACATTTACCTGAGTTTGTTTGGACCAAACAGAAGAGAACAGCAAATAGAAAAAAGACCTTCATGTTTTAAGGTCCGTTGAACCTCCCTGCCCTCCCGTGAAGGAGAGCAAATATGATGAATGACAGAATGAAATGGAGCGGAGAAGGCACAAAGTGGGACATTTATAGGTTTTTGGGAATATACTGATCAGTATGAGCGTATTTATCTGCTCTACTGAGTAAGGCTGTGGGCAGAAGGTTACTGACTACTCTTCCCTTTCTGCCTAAAAATAGACTGGCTTCCTGATATTCAGAGAAGCAGGGATCAACCAAGAATTCCATATATGGATGTTGAAGAGGAAAGTGAACCAATGTTGAGGTGTGGCTACTGAGTGCCAAGCGCTGTGCTAGGTGCTAGAGACATGGTTGTGTAAAGATGTATTTTCTGCCTTCAGAAAGCTGCGGTGTCCACCACAGTTGAGCCGATAAATTGCTTATTTCCCAGCAACATGACTCCCACCTGCCAACAGAAACATAGGCCCATGTGCATCAGGAGACACGTGCATGAACGTTCACTGCAGCACAGTTCCTTGCAGCCAAGAGAATGCAACCAAATAGTGTATTATGACAACAATAAAACACATAATGTATTTCCACACCACAACAAGAATAGAAAAACAAGAAGATGCGTACAACAACGTGAATGAACCTCACAAACGCTATGCTGAAAGAAAGAAAAAAAAACCAGAGACAATGTACCACATTATTCCACAAATTTGGCAAAATTCATCTATTTGTGAAAGGCCAGGATGTTGTCTGCTCTGGGGGAAGAGGCCAGGATCTTCTCTCTTTGATGAAGTTATCCCCTGTTGGAGGTGACAGTCTAGTGAGGAATGCAGAGAGCCTCGGGGACTGCAGGGCTGTGTCATCCTGGGCTGGATGCCGGGGGTTGTGAAAACAGAGTCTGCAAGGACACAATTTTTTGTGTGGGTTTATATAACGTGTTGTATTAAAACACACCGTTGATGAAGCTGCACATTTTGCCCCTATTTGATTTTAGTCCCAGGGTCGCTTAGATTTATTTTCTTTAAAATTCTCTTAAGCATAAGGGGAAAGTGAAAAGGATGACTTCTATATCCCTGGGCTTCATAACAATTGCTATTAGCTTCTTATTAACCCTTCCAGAGGTGTCTCACATATACGGAAGCAGAGATGAATCCACACCCCATTTTTATGTAGGCAATAACAGACTCTAGATATTATTCTGGCCTTGCCTATATTAATATCTTGCAGAGCTTTGATATTCTTCAGAGCATCTTCATCATATTTCTGCAAGCTGTCTTCTGCCTTCTTTAACCTGTCTACAACAACCATATCTCACCATGAGTCTTACCTAAACATGGATTTCGAAAAAGAGACATCAAGCAGTGGCCTTGGACTTTCTGCATGGGTGAACAGTGCGAGCGTGCCAAAGAGGCAGAGGCTAGGTGTTCCTTTTGAACTTTCCATCTCTGGAGAGATTAAGCAGGACGGCGTGCCCTGGCAGGGATTCTGTGATTCACAGACCTTTCTGTACCTTGCAAAAGCACCTTTTAAGTTAGGACTTTAGGGGAAATTGGGCACTCCAAGCTGCTTTTGACCCTCTGCCAAAAAAAAAAGATTACCTTAAATGTTAGCCATGTACTAAGTCATTGTAAAATAGTTATGAATATTTGTGAGGGTCCAACTCAGTACATTAAAAAATTGATTAAAATGTGAACTTCTTTCTCTGTGGAGCATTTGTTCTGAAGATATCTCTGAAATCACTCATTTAAAAACAAAAAATAAAAGAAAAGCAGTTTCATTTGCCCCTTAGGGAAATTGGCTTCCACACCAAAATGATACCCTAACTTCAAGGATCCCAAGGAATAATGATAATTCTGAATGTATCCTGTGCATGGACAAAGTGGCTGTATGATACATGAATAATTGTTTGATAAAAACACTGAGTGTGTATATTCAAAAATTTGAGTCATTTTTTAAAAGTCACTAAGACGACTTATAGATAAAACAATAAAATGCATATTTTATACTTTATATTCATTCTTTATATTTATACTACACCTTATTTGGAAAGGATCCAAGGTAAAGCTGGATGGCATATTTTTTTCTAGCAGTACAGTCACTAATCAAATCATTGTGAAATTATAGTTTAGAAAATTTCTGTATAGTTTGGAAACAATAGACTTTGTTGGAAAATAAACTCATTTGGGGGAGAAATAAAGTAATAGTATCAAATTTTATCACATACCTTCTCCTCCAGACTTGCATCCATTTCCAAATCATAGATCCAGAAAGCAATCCCCAAGGAATTATTTCGTGGATAATTCTGAAGAATAAGGCATATCATTTCAAAGAAATCAAAATAGAAAAACAACCTTATGGGCTAATTTTGTTAATATCTGGTCATAGGCTTATAGGTTCATCTAATTGCAGAGTTGAAAGGAAATAGAGTTCATTTTGTCTCTACATACATGATAATTATTCTGATGTGCATCATACTTAGGAATGGAAAAGAAGAGTGTAAGGAGAAGAGAGGAAAAATACATTTGGGTTTGCAAACATTTGAAAGTAGAAAAAATGTTTTTATATTTTAAAAAATCTTGATACAATTCAACAACAAAAAGGCAAACAACACATTTAAAAATGGACAAAGGACTTAAATAGATTTTTCCAAAGAAGAAATTCAAATGGCTAGCAAGCACACGAAAGATGCTCAATGTCACTAGTCATTAGAAAAATGCAAATCAAAACCACAATGAGATATCACTTCGCATCTACTAGGATGGTCATTAAAAAAAAAAACAAATAAAACTTCAGAAGCGGTGGCTCACACCTGTAATCCCAGCACTTTGAGAGGCCAAGGTGGGCGGATCACAAGGTCAGGAGTTCCAGACCAGCATAGCCAATATGGTGAAACCCTGTCTCTACTAAAAATACAAAACTTAGCGAGGTAATTAGCCGGGCGTGGAGGTGAGCACCTGTAGTCCCAGATACTCGGGAGACTGAGGCAGGAGAATCGCTTGAACCCCGGAGGCGGAAGTTGCAGTGAGCCCAGATGGCGCCACTGCACTTTAGCCTGGGCGACAGAGCGAGACTCCGTCTGAAAACGAAACAAAACAAAACAAAATTTCCGAAAACAGCAAGTGTTGGTGAGGATGTGGAGCAATTGTAACCTTCATATGTTGCTGGTGGGAATGTACGGTGGTGCAGCTGCTGTGGAAAAGTCTGGCATTTCCTCAGGAAGTTAAACAACATGAGTTCCCAATATGGCGTAGCAATTTGACTCCTAGGTGTATACATACAAGCAGTGAAAATAGGTGTTCAAACAGCTTGTACATGAGTGTAGTGTTCATAGTAGAATTAGTCACCACTGTCAATGGTGGAAGCAATGCAAATGTGCATCAGTTGATGAATGCATAAGCAAAATGTGGCACAGCCATACAATGCAGTATTATTCGGTCACAAAAGGAAAATAAGTACTGCCACATTCTCCAATATGGAGGAACCTTGAAAATCTCAGATTAAGTAAAATAAGCTAGGCACAAAATACCACATATTGTATAATTTCATATATATGAAATGTGTACAGCTGGCAAATCCAGTGGCTGCTTACTGGTGTCTCCTTTCGGGATGATGAAAAAGCTAGCTGGGGATTCTTCCCACTTGTTTATCCTCATGGACAATGCTAATGTTACTCCTCTTGCTCCAGAGATTTTTTTTTTTTTTTTTTTTGGTCTTTCAAGAAAGAGGCAGGGTTTGTGTTAATGAATTTAATCTCTCTTTATGAAGGCAGACTAACTTTCCATTTTGGTCTTATTATTTGTTTCCATTTTGGTCTTATCAACTAAGGGAGATTCCCTGGGTGCAGAAGGTCATTTTCCATGACCCAAAGAGGTAAGAATAAGCCAGGTGAGAGCAGGTCAACCCTGCAGGGTTGCAGTGACCACTACATGTAGGGACAGGAAGCAAAGACTAGAAGTGACCATTATTTCTGTCATGCGAGGTGCAATGGGGTAGAATTGACTGAGCCTGCCCACCGGTCCCTTGTCCCACAGACCTCAGGTATTGAGGAGAAGACAGGCTTCCTGATGACAGGGACGCTCTGGGCAATGGATGAGTCAGAAGGATCAAATCCCAGGGAAAGCTACTGGGGTGCAGGGGAGGGAAAGACACTGGGCGGAAGGTGGGCGTGCAGAGCGGATTACAAGGCAATCAGGTGTGCTGCAGTGGGTTCTGAGACAGCCTCCAGCAAGCTGCTGTCTAAGGACCTCTTCCCACTGCAGTACAGCTGGTGGCCATAAAACGTCAGCAGGGCTCCGGGGCCTGTACTAAAAAGCTGCCGTGAGAAGAACAAAGAATGCATAACTAATGGAATTGCTGACTCAGGACTGACCTTGAGAACCCATTATATTTATTCAGTTGTCTCTAAGCAGGATGGCAAATTGTTTTTTTAATGACTGTAATTTTTATTTATTTTTATTTTATTTTACTTTAAATTCTGGGATACATGTGCAGAACGTGCAAGTTTGTTACATAGATATGCACGTGCCATGGTGGTTTGCTGCACCTATCAACCTGTCATCTATGTTCTCATCCCCGCATGCATTAGGTATTTGTCCTAATGCTCTCCCTCCCCTTGTCCCCAACCCAGCACTGCAAATATTATAATACCAAAGAATGAGAGGAAAATAAAATCAGTTTCTACCTCTTTTTTTATGAATCCCAGATAGGCTCCAAAATCTCTCTGGGTAACATGCTTTAATGTCATATCATCTTTTTAAAAATTTTTTATTTATTTTTTACTCACCATTATACAAACAAGGAGTCTTATCATCTTACTCCCCAGGAAGTGCTTTCTTATGTTAAATCTGTGAGTTTCTGGGTGCAACTTAAGTCTACAATAGAATGTCTTTGCCTATAATTAAGGGATATATTTGTAAATACATATATATTTATTTTTAGGCACATTAATTTTGTTCTTACAAGTGTATATTTAAATTTTAAGAGTAATTCAATAACTTGATGATATTTTTAAAGGTATAAATGTCTAAAAATTGCCAACAATTTTAACATTAGAAACTTTATTGTTTTTGAACATACTTTTCACAGTTAATTTTATATCGAATATGTGAACATTGGTATCATAATTTTTAGGACAGATACGTATTTTGAAAATGTAATACATTTTAATGGTTTTTCACTGTGTTATATTTATGATACCTAGGGAATATGTAATATCTCTGAGTAGATGTATTATGCTTTGCTGATATAGTGCTCTATTTTGAATATTTTAGAGTTTTTTAGGTTTCTCAATTTTTTTTTATTTCCTAGGATAATTTGTGAGCAGAATAACTGAAACAATGGGAATACGTATTTTATGTCTTACATACATATTAAGATTGCTTTACGAAGAGGTTATTTAAATTACCACTGCTTCTGGTTTTGTATGTAAGTACTAGTTTCACATACCTTCATTATCGCTGGGTGTCAGTCCCATGTGAGTGTGCCCGTATGTAAGTTGATTAAGGAACAGCTTTGTTCAGAAAAAAAGCCTGGAAAGGTGTCATGTGAAGGGCTCTGTGTGCCTAGCTTTTTCCTATGCGGAGCCCCGGGATCCTGATCGTTACCCAGATACTTGTATTTAGGTTGGTGCAAAACTAATTGCGGTTTTGACCATTATTTTCAATGGCAAAAACTGCAATTAGTTTTGTAGCAACCTCATAAATAACAATATTTGCAGGAATTTTTAATTTATGGGAATTAAAGCTGCAAAGAGAATAATGAGCTCAAAGTTTTGTGATGTGCAGTTTATTATTAATTAACTTGAGTTTAAAGTGATTACCACTGATGAAGATTTTACAGACAGGTTAGGCAAATATCATTATTTCTTCCCTATGTATTTATTAAAGATATCCATGAAACTTCTTTTAAGTAGAGTATTTTTTCAGACAAACAGCAGATTCTACCCACATTGATTCTTTGCCACCTCTCAAGCCTACCCTACCAAAGCAATCCTCCACAGCTGGTCTGCGTGAGCAAGTAGATGTTAGCAGTCAGTGTAAAACTAGCAGAAGTGAAATCAGCACTTTAAAAAACTGGAAGAGACTTAACTGAACTGGAATATGTGCTATGTCAATGGAAAAATGCAGTTTTTAAAAAATCAATGTGTATTCCTAATGACATTTGAGAAACTATGGTCAGCAAAATGAGAATTAGGTCCCATGAGAAAGTCACACGTTGAGAAAGAAAAAGACTATTTGCAAATATAAGACTCTTTAAAAATAAATAAAAATCTAATAACTGAACCTCAAAATCCAAAAATAGTAAAAAAAAAAAAATAGAAGGGCTCTACAGAAAGAGAAACTGATATAAAAATAATTATCTGCAAAGTAGAGAACAAAAGGGAAAAGCATGAAAATTATGGTAGAAAGATAATGAGAGGACATTTCACGGATAACTGGGGTTTAAGCAGGAGGCATTCCAGAGAAAAGGAAGATAACTGATGGAGGAAATAATATGTAAGGTTAGATATAAAAGGAGCACATATACATGGATAAGAATAAAGTAGTAACCGGGCTGGGTACAGTGGTTCACGCCTGTAATCCCAGCACTTTGGGAGGCTGAGGTGGGCGGATCACCTGAGGTCAGGAGTTCAAGACCAGCCGGCAACATGGAGAAACCCCATCTCTACTAGAAATACAAAATTCGCTGGGTGTGGTGGTGCACACCTGTAATCCCAGCTACTTAGGTAGGCTGAGGCAGGAGAATCGCTTGAACCCAGGAGGCAGAGGTTGCGGTGAGCTGAAATAGTGCCATTGCACTCCAGCCTGGGCAATAAGAGTGAAACTCCATCCAAAAATAAAAAATAAATAAATAAATAAATACAGTGTAACCCAATAAATTATTAAATTTTACAGAAGAGAAAAATGATCAATAAACAAATGAAAAAATGCTCAACTACACAGTAATCAAGGATGTGCCAGACTGACGTCTGCAAGATGATGGAATCAGAGGCTCCAGCCTTTCCTTCCTTCCACAGATACACCAAAGAAATAGCAACACACAGATCAGTTCTTGCTGAGAGAAAGCCAAAGACTAGTTGAAAGACTACTACACATCAAGCAACTGAGAAAATATTCATGTGAAAAGAGGTGGGAAGAGCTGAGACACACTCCCAGCACGGTCCCTATCCCAGGCATAGCACCTTACAGTTAATCGGTAAGGAAGTCCCAACTCCTAGCTTCTCCCTGAAGAGTGAAGGCTTTGGACCACACATATAGTACCCTGATCTTTATGCTTCCCACCCAGGGATTTGGCTCCTAAATCGCCCAGCTTGGGGTTGATAGATCTGGCATCTGCAGGTCTCCCTAAACCACAGATGCCAAAGAGATGGTTGGACACAGATTTGCAAGCACTTTTGGCAGCTGTCTCCCTGGGCTCGGGCCAGAGCAGGCAGGCAAATGCCCACCTCAAGGTTTCTACCTGCAAGGGCTTTATCTACCCATTTTCCCATCTGCTGCCTGAGGGTTGACTTCTGGGTCTGCATCTGGGAGCCAAAGGGGCAGGGTAAACAGTAGACCTGTGGGAGCCTGAACAGAGATATAGATAGGCACTGTGCCTGCTCCTCCCCACTAGCTCCAGCAAAACATCCAGGTCTCCAACTTCTCCCTAGAAGGAGAATACATCAAGCATAGTTTTATAGCTGCCACCTGGGGGACTGGCTCCTAAATTACTTATCTCTGGAAGTGAATGTGAGGCAGGAGAATTGCAGAGGAAACTGGAAGTTAGATAAAGGGCAGAATGAATAAAAGCAGGAACAGAAGCAAGGTGAAGGGGTGGGTGAGCAAGAAGCAATATAAGAGGCAGAAGTGAAGCAGCCGAAACAAAAAGTAAGATAAAGAAGAGAGCAAGGACCCAATGGCCAGCAAGATCCAGACCAAACCAGCAAGGGGCAGCTCTTCAGAGATAGGCATGCGCGTTAAAGAGAAAAAGTATCCTTAACAGGACCCCGTATGATAATCAGCTCATTAAAGCGCATGTATATGGATTGCATATCATGCATGTACTTAAAATTATAGGCTGGAGACAACACACAAGCCCGCAGAGGCTAAAGTAACTAAGCAACACACCTATCAATCAAAAGGCAAGCACCGCCTAAAGACAAGGCAGCCTTGTGAACAGAAGGAAAAAAAACACAAAAAAAGACCCAAGTACACCGAAGTCATGCTGATCCCATTTGGCAGAAGTCAGCCCACTCTCCCCTCTCCGGCAGTGTAATACTGTGCTTTACACACTTTTGCTGCTTGCTTTGCTCTTTGAGTACCACATCCAGTTCGTTGTTCAGGACACCAAAAGCCTGGAAATGCACAGCACCATCGGGTCATAGATGGGGCTCTGAGTTTTGTGTCTTTTTTTTTTTTTTTTCTTTTTGAGACGGAGTCTTGCTCTGTCGCCCGGGCTGGAGTGCAGTGGCCGGATCGCAGCTCACTGCAAGCTCCGCCTCCCGGGTTCCCGCCATTCTCCTGCCTCAGCCTCCCGAGTAGCTTGGACTACAGGCGCCGCCATTACGCCCGGCTAGTTTTTTGTGATTTTACTAGAGACGGGGTTTCACCATGTTGGTCAGGATGGTCTCCATCTCCTGACTTCGTGATCCGCCCGCCTCGGCCTCCCAAAGTGCTGGGATTGCAGGCCTGAGCCACCGCGCCCGGCGTTTTGTGTCTTCTAAGGCCACGAAAAACAAACGGGTAGTTTTAAAGCGGCACAAGAGGACTTCCAGTGGGTATTCTTCCAGGTTTAGCACAAAGAGAACAGGCCGTAATTCCCAGCTCCCAGTTTCTCCCCGGAAGGCATTTGCCTGCACACTCTCAGCCGCTGCTAGAGAACAGGGCTTGGAACCGGCCTGCGCCTAGTTGCTGATGGGGCTGAGGGAGAACGGGTTTGACCACACACCTAACATCCTGACTACATTCCACAGTACTGAGAACAGAATGGACTCCATTGCACAGAACCTAGAGTAGAGGTAGGTATTCAAAAAATAGTTTTTAAATGAAAGGACAAATTATTTGAATTCTTTCCAATGAAAGTTTATTATATCCACATTTGCTAGCACAAATTGTGTGAGTTTGAAAATTCTGTTCGTGTCAAGCTATGTCATCTTCTTTAAGATCACGGGTAGCATTTTTGTCATTTATTTTGCCACAGGAAAATATTTGAACTGTCTGGCACAAGTGGCAATACCTCCGCTCCCCGCTGCTCAGACACCTCCGTGAAAAACCTGCACCTGGTTGGACAACGTGGCTCAGGAGAACAGGTAAGTGGCAGCGCTTTGTTTCTATATCAGCGACATCGGTTTTAATGTAAACAGCACGCGTCTTTCTTTTTAGAGCAGTAGCCTACTTGCGTTTCCAGATAATTACAGTATTCTTGACAGAAGCCTTCACTTCTCTTGCAGTCGACAATTTTTAAATCTGATGCAGCTTCTGCATTAAAAAAAAAAAAAAAAAAGAAAAATCCAACATTAGCTTCTTAAGACCATCTCCAGAATCAAACTGTGGTCATTTCAGCCCTGAGGGACAGGGTGGGGTGGCATGGATATGAAACAGCTGTCCATAGTTAATAGCTTCAAGTTCCAAACTAAAACATCAGCTCCAGATGTATAGCTCTTCCCCGCTAAATCTCCTCTAACCAAAGGAAGGAATAATCCTGTCTCATAGGAATACTGTTAGACTAAATAACACCTGCCTACTATTGCACCTGTTTATAGTTGTTGTGCAATAATCGAGTTTTCTTTTTCCCTTCCCTTGGGAGGAGATCGAGATGAATGAGTCCTTTGGAACTGAGGGCCAATTAGAAAGGGATGGGAGGTTGGATAGGGTGCTGCAGGTGTCAAATTCGGCAGGACTTTATTTGCTGGACGTCACAGCAATTTGCCAACACCCTCCTGTCTTTCTTAACCCTTGCTCACTGAGCTGCTAACCTAGTTCTCCCTGTCTTACGATTAGCAAAGAGCTTGGGGTTAAAGAAGCATCTTGGAAACTACAGGCTCCTCCAGGCGCTTCTGGATTTGTAACTGGTCCTGTCCGGGGGTTTGGGGGCTGCCCAGAAGCCTGCCCTTCTGGAAGAGTCCACAAGGGTGGCTGGAGACTCAATTGTCCCTTGAAATTTCCTGCTACCCCCTCGCCTAAGTAGACTGACAATACAATCTATTCTCTGCCCCCATCCTCGGGAAGCATTTTCCAGACGCAATGGACACCTGGCACTTAGCAGGTATTCAGTAAATTCCTGTGGGGTGGAATGATCTCCAAAGCTAACGGCATGGGGTTGCAACCTGGCAGGAAGCCACGTTTCCACCAGTGTCTCCTCTGGCTCCTGTTCTTGGAGGAGGTCAGCAATTAGACGTGGCCTCAGATAATTTGCCTTTTGGCCCCTCAAAACTTCCATGTTCCACGAGGCCCTCAGTGATCCAGCCCCAGGGGAAGCTGTGAGACCCCATGGCCTCCCTGACAGGCAGGGCAGCCCAACGCACCCACACCATGTCTTCCTCAAACAATGACTGCTCACCCACCCCAACCAGCACAGACACCTTCCCATCTATTTGTTCCCTTTACATCTCTCCAGTGGATGCACTTGTTTCCCGTGTTGGTCCCCGACTCACCTTGGTAAGGGGGGATGCGCCGTATTATGAGGTCCCGTTTCACTGGGTGGTGTAGCAGCTGAGACCCGTTTGTGCCTTGCCCAGTGGCTCCTTCCTGGAGTTCTCTGAGAGCCTCGGTGGCTGAGTGGTTGACATGTCTGGCTTGGGACAATCCTGTGCAAGTGGAAACACATGGCTGAGGATGCTGTGAGGCCTCCGCCTGGAAGACCCGTCAGCATGAGGTACCTACACTCTACCAGGTGAGTGAGTGTGGGTGACTGGGTGGGGGAGTTGGGAGGGATGCTAGTGTTCCATGTGTGTGCACATTTGTGCACATGTGTTGTATGCACCTGTGTGTAGAGAGAGGAGAAGGTGAATGACGTGTAAGAAATGTATGCCATGAGCAGTGAGTCTGAGCACCTCCTCAAAGCCAGCGCAGCCAGAGAATTTATTTCAAGTGTCACTAATGCAGTTGTTAAGATTCCCTAAAATGTGATATTCTTCTCTGTAAGGGAAAGGGGAATGTTAAAAGGATAAGAAAATGGAGTCGGGGTGGGACCCTCTCCCCTGGGAAGCAAGTGCCATCAGCCAATTCAGAGTGCCATTTATGAACCCAGTTCAGAGACCCAAAGCTCCACCAGGAATGTGTGCTCCCAGGACTTCGTCTCTCCCCGCCCAGCCTGAACTCCCGTACCCCAGATGACCATTGCAGAGAGATTCTAGCACCCATGCCTGGGTCACCTTTCCATTTTACCTGGAAACAGCAGAGCCACAAGGAGAAGGCTGGTGAAGAACGGGAGCAATCGTTGCCTCATGTCTGCCAAGAGGACTGCAAGCCAGAAAGCACCCGGGGTGGGTGGGCAGGCAGCAGGGCTCCTTTGATGGAGTGGGGCTGTGTGTGTGGGCCCGGAGCGTGGGAAGAGCGGTGCCCCAGAATGACTTCTCATTCTTAAAGGACAATGTGGACGTGCTACTATCCAACTGCTGGTGGAACAAACACTTGAGCCACGTATTTCAGGAAGTAATTAATATGCCTGAATGCCTTGGATGGGTTTGATGAATAACAGAGAGAGAGTAACAGAAAGATTAAGGCATGGAGGGGCAGAACAAACATGAATTAACATAAAGTTGCCAATGTTCTCAAATGCTTCTCAAAAGCCCCCTGATGTTCATGAGAACAGGGACATAAATAAACTGCCATGTTGATTCTATCCTATCTGCCAAACATTTTTATTTTAGTGTTAAAAAATCATGCATAAGACATACAACAAAACCAGTAGGAGCTGGTTTTACAAACTCTCCCTTCCTGAAGTTATACAGAGTTCCAAGGCTGCTCAAAATGTTATTTTCTTGTTCTTCTCCTCCCTGAGTCTCTCTCCTGTTTCTTGGTCCCCTCCACTTCTCCTTCCTTGCTTTGGACCCCCTTCCTTTCTGTTTTAACTTAAATTTGAGTTGTCTTGGTTTTTTTCTCCCCTTTCCATTCTCTTTACCCCCAGACACCTCCTGTTGATGTCACTGGGTCCAATTCAATTCTTTAAAAAAAAATCTGTGTTTGAGCCTTGGTTTTCTCCTCTTGTAATATCCAAGCAGAGGGCTTGTCTTCCCTTCTCCTTCATCTCTTTAAACATTCTAACCAAGTGTGTGTGTTTCTTATTTGGCTGCATGAGCTCAGACATACATGTAACCCAGACAGGCTGCTTTGGACTCAACTAAAGGGATGAAGGCTTTGGTTGAAGAGTTTTGTATTCACCTAATCAATATAACATCAGCGATATCTGGAAAAGATAGTACTTTTCTCATATGTCTCATTTGCATGTGCATTTTAATCCAGACAGAGAAAACAACTTAGGTCATTTGTGTAAATAAAAATACTTATTCTCTACCTGGAGAAAGCTGGAAGCACATGGAGAAAGAGGTAGCAATGACAACAGAGGCCTGGGCATCCGGGGAAGCACCAATGAAGGACAGAAGGTTTGCAGCTGCAGACAAGTGTGCACAGCAGCTGCCCCGGCAGCACAATGTGGAGGCCACTATCTTTTGGGTCTCAGGACAGATTCTCCACTGCAAAGCATGAAGTGCTGGTCAGGGAGAGCAGGAGCATCATTCACATCCTTTCACTTTAAGGAATTAGGAAGTCTTCCAATTCCAGGAGCACAAGGGGACATTGCGGAGACAGGGGACAACTGGCCCGTGATAAGTTTCTTTAATCACTTACTGCATCAAATTCTGACAATTGGATGTTGGAAGAACATAGATGGTCAAGAAACGAGGTAGACAGCTGCTGCTACCTCAACCCTAAATGAAGATTTATTCGCTCATCTATGTATTCTGGGTATTTTTTATACTCTAGTTCAATAGCAATTTCTTACAGTTGTATTTGTAATTATTTAAACTTGGAATGTGGATCTTTTATAAAAGTGATCGAAATTTTGGAATATATTGGTAATTTATTTCTACATATTTTTATCTTCTCTACAAAAGGAAAGCAAAAAAAAAAAAGGAACCAATTCCACTATTCAGATATTAATAGTAATGAATCATTAATCAAAATCATGACTCAGGGGGCGCTGTTTCAGAATCCAGCCTCTAGAAGGCAAAACAACAGAACACTAGGACGGCAAGTCAAACCCAGGGCTCTTCAGAGAAGACCACGACGCAAGTCGTCGATGACGATGAGATAGCTTTGCTTTCTGCTTGTTATTGTCTCTCTGGCCACCACGGCTGGTGGCGCTGATTAAAGTCTGTAGAAGTCCCTTGCTTTGCTCTATATTTACACTGGGAAGTGCAAGATGGCCTCTCTTGGCAAGGCATCAAATTAAATTTTAAAAGGAGGCAAAAAATAATTTTAGCACAGCATCAGCAGTTGGGTCTGTGTTTGTAAGTGTTGTTGGGCAAAATGGCCATATGGCAGGAGGGAAAATCAAAGTACAAGTCAGATAAGTCACCTTCCCAAGGTCACCTGCTGAGCAGTAGAGCTGAGATTCCAGGCTTTGTGTATTTGTACATGCCATGCTGTGCTGCCTCTGAATTGCACTTGAGATGTGGTGTCTAGGCCTGGTCTTGCGTAATATCCTGGCCAATGTTGGGAAAACACTAGTCCCTCTGAACCTTAGTAACAATGCCTAAAAGGGGAGGATGATGACACTTACCATGCCTAATTCAAGAGTTTATGGTGAAGATCAAAGGAGATTATGTGTTAGAAGTATTTTATAAAATATGAAATACGAGAATAATGAAAAGGGTCTAAAACAATATAAGAATAAAATAAATGTCACATTGTCTTATAGCGTGTTCTGGATGTTGCATTTGGAATGTGACATCCTTGGTGGTGGTTCAGTAGTTTCTTCTTTTCCTGTAATTGCAGTGATGAGATCTAGGGGCTTGCCCAGATATACACTCACTTTTCAGCACAATATTTTATAGATGGAATAGAAGCACACATCGCCATCTATGCAAGAGGGCTTGGAGGTAAACAACCTGAGGCAGTATGTGGACCTTCCCGGATCCAGATTCTAATAAAGCAATTCTTAAAAAGGCACTTCTGAAATGCTCAGGGTCATTTGAATACAGATTGACTATTAAATTGTATTAAGGAACAAGTGTTGATTTTTTTTCCAGGGATGATAATAGTATTGGGGTTCTATTTTACAAAATGAGTTGTTTCCCCCCTGAGTTGCACCTTCTGAAGTATTTTCAAAAGGGCATCTTTGAAATAATTTATTTTTATTTGAGATAATCTAGAAGAGGGTCTTATTAAGGGATGAAATAAGACTAACCACATGTTGAGGCCGAGTGATGGCTATGCGGAGGACTATTACGTGGTTTTGACAGAAAGGGCACAATCCAGCCTCAGTTTCCACCCTGAAAAGGTGAGGATGATGCCGCTTACCATGACTAGCAGCTCATACATGGCATTATGTCCTTCTATTAGGAAGCACAGGGTAGCAGGTTGTCTTTCTGGCTTATTTTAATTGCTGTTGACATTCCTTGGCTAGATCCCTGTCTCCCTATGTGTTTGCAAAATGGTGACACTCCTCATTTATTAGCTGGACTACTTTTGAGGAGAGAAGCTTTTGACTACCTTAAAATTTGGTTTGGACAAGAAAGGCAGGCAGGCCAAATGTTCATCAGTCCCGTTGCTTTACCAGATTTCAGGATCAAGAATCCACAGCTCAGCGAAGGGCTGCTCTCTGCTGCCCTCTGCTGCATGGGACTCTCCACAGACACCCACTTGATCAATTCCTTAAATTCCAGTGGGTTCCCAAGCTTGTCATCACACATCATTTTTTTTGTTTTTCTCCTCAGAGGTCTATGTTTTGAAATACAGTGTATTCTAAACAAGACACACTTAACATTGATTTACTTTCCATTTTAATTAACAAAAGACATATACAACTTCTGAGCAAAACTTTTGATCAGAAAAGAAAACCAGCATTATCAGAATAAAAATGATGTTTTTCTTCAGTTTATAGCTGATTAGGTAGACATATTTTTGGTTCAACTTATGCAGTGTTGAAACGCATGATTAACCTCCATTACTATTCTCCATTATCACAACCAGAGGGGCTTTCCAGGCTGTATTCTTCTTCAATCTCCTATATTGGCTTTGCATTGAGTGGAAGCTCAGCAAACCTTGTTTGATAACTGAATCCGTGGTTGCAATGGGGATGCCCTTGCTGCAAGGCCACAGGAAGGAAAGCTACTGAGGTCCTGCTTCCAGCAACTCTAGGGACCAGCACTACTGTGTTTCAGGGTTTTGTACGATTCAGTAAGATCTCATCCCATTTTCTCAAACAGCATGCATAGGAGTTGGGACATCTTCCAATTTTGTATTCTTCGCTTCGGCATTTCTTCCGGCAGCGGGCAGTCCCATAACCACATATTCTGTCCAATTCAAATTCACTTCTCACTAGATAACAGGATATGGCACTGTGATTAATTGCGCACTGGCACCAAAAGGCAAGGCTTTGGCAGAAGGTGTTTTCAGAGGGGGATGGAGAACGCTAGTGCATGGTGGTGGTGGTTTTCCTGCACCTCCATCCTCCTCCACTTTCCTAGACAATCGACTTGACCCTCTGATTCCCAATTTATTTGAAAATACACATCAGTCCATGTCACACCTATTTTCAAAATCCCTACAACAGTTTACTATTGTTTTTTGATTAAATCTCACCAAGCCTCTTACTGGGTCTCCAAAGCAATCATAGTCTGATCTTGGGCCACTTTTTCAAACTCATGCTATTCCACTGTGGCCCTCACTCTGTCCATGATACCCTCGCCAGCCTCCCTTCTGTTCCGTGTGAGTTAACTCTTTGCTATCCTAGTACCTTCATGTGCACTGTCCCCTCCACCTGGAAGGTTTTTCATGGATTCTTTGAAATTTTATGTCTCAACCTTAAGATCCCAATATTGGGCAAATCTTTCTCTGTCCTATTCATGTATTTAAATGCCCCAAAACTATTTTTCTCCCTATGTATTTGTTATTCTTTTATATCACCTATCACAAGTTGTAGCTATGTATCTATGTATCTATATATATAGAGAGATAGATGATACATATATAGAGAGAGAGGGAAAGAGAGAGATACATACATACCTAGATATAGATATAGATATGTGTATATGTATGCATATTTTATTATTTGGTATTCTCAATGGAACTATGACCTCCTGACAATGAGGCCCATGTTTATTTATGTTGCTTACCATTGTGTAACTGGTACCGGGAACATAGCCTGTTTTCAGTAAGGACCTGGTGAGTGAATGATTGCATAGACTAGACAGGAGAAAACTAGAGTGGATGCAAGTAGAGTGGAGGAAACTGGAAAGGAGCAGAATCTGGATTGTTTGGCCGTTGGCCCAGAGCAGTTTTCAGGAGACATGGATTTAGTTTCTCAGTCTCAGGGTGTGCTCTCTGAGGCTGGAAGCAGCTTTGTAAAGCTTATTATCTCACATGCCACACTGATAGGATCTCACAGAGATATCAGGAAAACCCAGAAGCAAGGCTGATGGTAGGGAGGACAGTGTAAGGTGGACGGAGAGAGCCCCGCTGGAGAGAGCTTTGCGTGAGGTTCTCTAGCAAACTCAGCAGGAGCCAGGCTTGGGGGAGGGTGTCAGAGGAACCCTGGGAAGAGGAGAGTCAGAGCTGCAGGTGGACCTCTTTGCAGAGGTTGGGGACCAAGGGTCCTAATTTCACTTGAGCCCTGACTCCTTCTCCCCTGTTGCATCTGTTCATTTTCCACAAAGCAGCAAGGCAGGAGAACTGAAATGGGCTGCTAATCCTCGCACCAGGGTTTTATGTCTTTCCCTTGTTCTGGTGAAGAGAAGCCTCCTGTTTCTGATGCTTAGGTGTCAAGATTCTTTGTCCAGAATGTGGGTGAGGACTAAAAGGAAGTTCGACCAATTCTTGTGTTTGATGGGATATTGAACGGGTTTATATTTGGAGTGGTCCCACAGTGGGTGACGAGGAAAGACTGTTTTGCTGTAACCTTCATTCGAAAGCAAGCCCTTGTGGTCACAGTACAAGGCAACGAAGAAAGGAGTGAGGTGGGCTGCAACATGTATCATGTTGAGCGAGTGTGGAGGTTGGGTAGCAGATATGTGCCTTCTGACATATCTGTGGCAGGCCACTTTACAACCTGTAGTTATAGGAGGAAAAGGAGGACACCACGCTTGCTCAGAGAAAACAAAGCTTAGCATTAGGGGAGAAGAAGAATAGACTAGGAAGAGAACACAATCTTTAAAATGTTAGACTGTCAGTTTCAAGCAAGCCCTCACAGGCCATCTATTCAGAGATGGGAATTAAGGCTCAGAGAAGGAAAGTGACTAACCTGAGGTCACACAGCAACTTATGTGTCAAAGCTGGAACAAAAACCCCGTTGGTGTGTCTTATAGTCTGAGTAAACAGAATGCGAAAGGGAGAATACAGTGCATACACTGAGGCTGAATAATAAATATATCCTAAGCAATAAATACATTCCAGGGTAGACTACACTACACTAGTTTCTTTCTTGCATAAGCAATTTTCCTTCTCTGCTCTATAGATCCAGAAACTCCCAGACAGGTCTCAGATCTTAGTTAATGTAGAAAGTTTATTTTGTCAAGGTTGAGAACACACCTGTGACACAACCTCAGGAGGTCCTGAGGACATGTGTCCGAGGTGGTTTTGATACGGCTTGCTTGCTTTTATACATTTTAGGGAGACACAATACATCAACCAATACATGTAAGATTTACATTTTTTTTTTTTTCTTTTTGAGACAGAGTCTCACTCTGTCGTCCAGGGTAGAGTGCAATGGCATGATCTCAGCTCACTGCAACCTTCACCTCTCGGATTCAAGCGATTCTCATGCCTCAGCCTCCCAAGTAACTGGAATTACAGACATGCGCCACCATACCCAGCTAATTTTTGTATTTTTAGAAGAGACAGGGCTTCACCGTGTTGGCCAGGCCAGTCTCGAACTCCTGACTTTAAGAGATCCGCAGACCTCAGCCTCACAAAATGCTGAGATTACAGGCATGAGCCACTACACCTGGCTGATTTACATTGGTTTGGTCCAGAAAGGTGGGACAATTCAAAGTGGGGGGCGGTTAGGGGGGCTGCAGCGGTACAGTGGGAGTGTGTGGCAGGTGGCCTTCCAGGCTATAGGTAAATTTAAACATTTTCTGGTTGACGATTGAGTTTGTCTAAAGCCTGGGATCAATAGACAGGAATGTTTGGGTTGCGACAAGAGGTTGTGTTGTAGAGACCAAAGTTGTATCATGCAGTTGAAGCTTTTAGCTAGCAGGCTTCAGAGAAAACAGGCTGTAAAATGTTTCTTATCAGACTTAAAGTCTGTGTCGATGTTCATGCTGGAAAGTATCATGGGTCATGTCCAACCCCCACTTCCTTTCATGGCCTGAACCAGATTAAATTTAACCAGATTAAATTAACCAGATAAAATTTTAAGAGCCCTGGCTGAGGAGGGAGTCCATTTGGATGGTTGGGAAGCAGGGTTAGAATTTTATTTTTGGTTTACAGCCCCCATCCCCAGTCCCTGTGGGTATCTGAGGGGTTGACAGTGTGTGACAGCCAAACTTACCCAAAGCAGGGGTGGCAGGAGAGGAGGCAGGCAGCGCATGTCATTCAACCTCACCCACTTCTGCCACTTCCCTCCCAAATCCTCTTCCTGCTAAGGGTCTTTCTCAGAATTTGACTACGGAGACCAGTCTGACCCAGTCCTCAGCAGTCAAGTGTAGGTAATGGCAGCCAACTCTGTGGTGCATTCTTGGGGATCTGGAGGGATCCCTGACCCAGGCTTTCCATCCCAAGATGTTCTTTGTCTTGGGATCACAGGTTGAAGAAAACCTGTTCTTTGATAAATTGCTACCATATTTTGACAGACCTGGAACATGCTCATAGCAGAATTTCACAGAAGTGTCTTTGGGAAATGACACGGGAAGAAAGAACAAGGAAGAGTTAACCTAAACAGGTATCCTCTGAAAAAAATCATTAACCCATCTGAATCACAGCAGAGGCACAGCCTGGAAGGGGAAAAAGATGGGTGCTGGGTGTCTGTCAAAGCCCCACAAAATCAACTGAGCAGCTTGGAAGAGAAGATCCGATGGCTTCTATGAGTCAAAACAATTGGTTTTGTCCCAGCACTGCTAGTCTTATTAAGCAACTCTAAAAATCTTATTTTCTCTCACTGTACTATAGAGAATATTGCTCAGCTTCTTTTACATTTTGAGACTCTGTCTCAAAAGAAAAAAAAAAAAAGAATATTGCTCAGTTTGTAAAATTAGCTGATGTGCTCTCTCATATCCATTCCAAATAGATAAGAAATATATGCTTCTAGGGACATATAATAATGTAGGAGTCAGAAGATTTCTGACCAGTCAGTCTAACTTTAAAATTTGGTTAGCAGAGTTCAAAGGCACCTGCCATTTGTATTGTCAGTAATTTATATTCTCACCTACTAAAATCACTGCATCCCCTTTAATCCTAATCATCTGACATCATATGAAAAGTTGCAAAATTTAGGAGGGTGAGTAGCTGTCCTTTCTGTGCAGAGTAAAGCTGTTCAGAAGGAGAAGGATGGGGGAAGGCATCTTATTCTACAAAATCAACAATGAATAATTACCGCTGACCTGCAATGGAACAAGCATGGCTAGTGAGTCCTCATCGCTGAGGATTCCATGAGGAATTGTTACCGTGTGTGGCCAGGGGGCCAATGACATCCAGGACTCCTGATCCCTATGTTTCTTTTTCCCTCCTTGAGCTAGTAAGCCTCGTGGCTGTAAGGTGCATACAAGGACTGCCACGTACTGCATTTTATTAATGGACCCAATGAAAACAAAGAGAAAAGGGCTGGGATTGAATAAGGTTACTCCATCCTTCAGGATTTATTTTCTAAATCAAATGTTTGTCTTCTCCACCTATCATCCCCAGCAACTGTATACATTTCCAGCTGAGAGTCTCTTTTTACCTGGAAGATCTTGATAGAATAGAAGAGAAATGGCTAACAGCAGCACAAGTCTCTGCATAATGCTGGGGCTGCTGGCAAGAAGCAGACGGAAGTCGGAGGGAATCACCCCAGGGAGGAGCGGGGCAGGTGTATTTATGGGCAGAGGCTGTACCTGCTCCTGATTACTGAGGCTTATCAAAAGGCAGCGTTCCTTGGTGAACACTCACCAAGGCACAGTGTGTGTGTGTGGCCGGGGGACGGGGTGTTAGGGCTACAGAAATGTCAGCGGGGCCGTGTTGAGGGTGGGGAGACAGGATTAGCATAGGTCAAGTCCCGGTCACTTCACTTGCTTCCCTGAATCATTTCTAAAGCAAGAATTGGATTAGATGATTTCTAAGATACCTTCCAGCCTTGACATTCCTCGATTCTGGTGAGAGGACTTTCTCTTCTGTTTCAGTAAGTTTCAGTCAGGAGATTCTTGTTGAAACAGTGGTGTGGGTAATGGAATTGAAGTCCATCACCCCCCAGACCTCTCTGAAGTAAACATTCAAAGAAACATACGATGTCAAGGAGAAGAATGGCATGGAGCATGGGGAGGCCACACATGCGTGAGGGTCCCGGCACGTCTCTGTGATAGAAAGTGTGTAGGATGAGGATGACAAGTGACAACGAGGAATACTTGATGGTGGGTATTGTCCAAGGGTGGGACGTGTAACCACAGAGCATCAGGCTGACTTAGGGCTTGGGTGAAAAGGAGGATAAGAGTGAGAAGAGAGGTTAAAAGGAGACGATTTATAGGAATGCTGTGTTTCTAACAATGGCTCCAAATAAAACATAACCTTCCTCTTTAACCTTCCAGAGAGCGTATGCCCTGCCCTCAACCCAGGGTATATGCTCCCTGGGTTTAACCCCAACCCCACCCCAGGCAAAACATACAGAGCATACGCTCCTGGCATTTGCCCTTAGGGAAAACACCAGATAATTTTAAGAAAAAATAAAATTTTCTTAAAATAAAATAAAACGTTTTAGAGAAAGCAAAAATATCCAATCTTGGAAGCTGACATTCTTGAATAAGCTCCCCTCATTCTAGAACACAGATTAGGCAAAACCTGACAGACATGCATTGCTTGCACATCCTAAGCAAAATCTAGCAGTCGGTGTGTCTTCCCCAGAGTTCTCACTTAGGGGAGAATGTGATAGAAAACCAGGTCTCCTTACAGGGTAACAGAATAGAATAGAAGATCAGAAATCACAAACTGTGCCAGTTTGGGTGCTCCATGAAGCATATATCAACAGGAATTAGAAAGGAAATAAATTTACTGGGAAATGCCTGTGAAAAATAAAGGGGGCCAGGTGCAGTGCCTCATACCTGTAAATCCCAGCACTCTGGGAGGCTGAGCGAGGGAGGAGGATCATTTGAGCTCAGGGGTTTGAGTCCATCATGGACAGCATAGACAGACCCCATCTCTACACAACAAGAAAATTAGCCAGGGATGGTGGTGTGTCCCTGTAGTCCCAGCTATTTGGGAGGCTGAGGCAGGAGGGTCTCTTGAGCCCAGAAGTTCGAGGTTGCAGTAAGCTATGGTGGCACTACTGCACTCCAATGTAGGCAATAGAGCAAAACCCTGTCTCTGAAAAAAATAAAATAAAAATTCAAAATGAAAAGATGGAGGGGAGAGGGAACAAGATCGAGTAGGGAAAGTCTTCAGAACATGATGCCAGTTAACACCTGTGAAAAGGTTTGGAGTCGGGGGAGCCTCAGACTGCAGTGCAGAAAATTTCAGCATTGCCAGTGGGGAACCCCAGTGCAAGACTGTCCTACACCAGCAGACATGGCCCAGCTCTAGTCCACAATGGGCTCATTCACTGACTGGAAGCAGTCAGGGCGGGAATGGTAGCCATGGAAATCCTGCCGCAGGTTACGTATATGCAGCAGGTGGAGGCCGTCGGATACTCTTCCCACAGCAGACACACAGCAAGCACAAACGTGCAGGAGCCATGGGACCCTCCTAGCCTGCCACATGTTAGGCTTTAGTGATTTTTGATGTTGAGCCTCAAGGGGAAAAAATCAGCTAATATTCAAGGTCATCTATGTGACCAGGATTCTGAAGAAAATTAAAAAATTCTGATGATAATAAATGTTCAGTAGCTCTTCAAAAAAAAAAAAAAAGGATTTCATATACAGGGACTGAATAACCAAACCTCAAAAGAAATCCTATATCTTCTTAGGAGAAAAAATAAAAGCTTTATTTGCTGAGTCCGTATAAAGTATTTCAGAGTTCTGGTTTCGGTAACTACAAGTAAAAAGACTGAAAGTCACTACTTTAATTCTTAAAAAAAAGAAAAAAGAAAGCCAAATAAAAGGAGAAATCAATGACTTTTCTTGAACCCATTAGGCAACTGAGGTCTCAGGACAAACCCATCGCCTGGAAATCTGGAGTTACAGCCAAGATGAGCTAACCTGGAACGGAAGCTCTGAAACCACAAACTAGCAGGGACACCTACCGTAACTTTGACATCTTGCTGGAGGCTGAACATGGACATTTAGGAGAGTGAAAAACTACTAGAGACCATGGTCAAAGCTCTCCCTTCTCAACCCCTGCTTTCCTGGGTTTTAAATCCAGGAAGCCCCCAAGGTTATCATGGTGAAGAGCCAGAATGGAAACCCTGGTTGCTCTGAAAGACGTGAGGAGTGATATTGTGAAACATGTCCAGAGGATTCCCCATAACAAAAGCCTCCTCCTCTGCAGGAAAAACAATTTTACTAGAGCCGTATCCTACCTGAAAGGGAAGACGTTTCCCTACTCCAGCCCCATCTGACCTTCCTGTCTCATTTGAGGGATGGGGGTAGCTAAGAAGTTTTCGTGAGTCGGGCATGGTGACTCACACTTGTAACCCCAGCACTTTGGGTGGCCGAGGTGGGCGGATCACAAGGTCAGAAGTTCAAGACCAGCCTACCCAATATGGTGAATCCCCATCTCCACTAAAAAAATTAAAAATCAGCCAGATGTGGTGGTATGCGCCTATAGTCCCAGCTACTCGGGAGGCTGAGGCAGAAGAATCATTGAATCCAGGAGGAGGAGGTTGCAGTGAGCCTAGATTGTGCCACTATACTCCAGCCTGGTGACAGAGATTTAAAAAAAAAAAGTTCTCTTGGCGGTCACAGTGCAGGGACACAGGCCCAGGTAAAGATGAGATTTACTTATAAGATTATAGAATGCTTCCTTTTCCCCTGCCTCTTTTTTATTTGTCCCTTGCAGCTGTCTGAGACATAAGATCCTTAATATCACGCTCAGGTTAGTTCCATTCAGCCATCGCCTCCATTTGCAGGCTGGACCAGGTCCCAGTATCATGTGGATAAATAGACAAAGATCAGGAAGTCATGGATTATATGCTTAAATGAGGATTCTAAATTCCTCAGCAAATTCCTGGAGGTTTTCCTTTGAGTTGGAGAAGTCTTTCATGATTTCTGTCAGTTCGGATTT
Source organism: Piliocolobus tephrosceles (assembly GCF_002776525.5). Taxonomy (NCBI): domain Eukaryota; kingdom Metazoa; phylum Chordata; class Mammalia; order Primates; family Cercopithecidae; genus Piliocolobus; species Piliocolobus tephrosceles. The sequence continues at coordinate 4,334,394 of NC_045440.1, read as the reverse complement.
TGACCAAGACATAAAGGTAATTAAAGAAGGCAGATACAGTTGATCTGAGGACCTAACTTTAGAAGGCATTTTCCTAACTTTCTTCTCATCTTCAGAGTAGAAAGGCAGCTGAGTGAAGAGGTTGGTGGAATCAGAGTAATTAGGCAGAGGAAGAAGAGAGAGAGGAGGAAAAGAAGGAGTATTCAGAGTTGAGTGAGTCAATGTACAATTTTTTATCATCACTGATTAAGTGCTTAAGCTTTTAATTTGCCTTTTGCAAAGAGTCTTTAAGAAAGGCAAGTTTTGATTTGCTTAGTCTTTTTTTTTTTTTTTTTTTTTGAGATGGAGTCTCGCTCTGACGCCCGGGCTGGAGTGAGTGGCACGATCTCGGCTCACTGCAAGCTCCGCCTCCCGGGTTTAGGCCATTCTCCTGCCTCAGCCTCCCGAGTAGCTGGGACTACAGGCGCCCACCACTTAGTAGAGACGGGGTTTCACCGTGTAGACCAGAATGGTCTCGATCTGCTGACCTTGTGATCCACCTGTCTCGGCCTCCCAAAGTGCTGGGATTACAGGCTTGAGCCACCGCGCCCGGCCTGCTTAGTCTTTTAGAAACCTCTGCATGCCAATTAAAAACATATGTCATTTTTTTCTGAGGCATTTAAAATCACTTCTCTTTCAATGTAGCTTATAGATGAATAACTGCTTAGGTTAAAATTTCTTCACTGTGACCACTGTAATTCTAAGTTGTCATTAGGAAAGTTTACACATTTATTTAGAAAAACACAGGTTCTGGGTCCCTAAATTTTATACATGAACGGAGCTAGAGTCCCAGATGGAGAGGTTCCAGACTACTTGGATAAGGACGAACTCATGATTCTTTGTCTTCCCCAAACCCTACCTTCTTAAGACCTTCTGTTGAACCCAGTCGAGTTTCTGTTGGATCCAGACACAGAGAGAAAGCAGTGAGTATAATGGGCTCAGCTAGTAACTCCACCTGGTTACTCATTGTCCCAGGAACCACCATCAAGGCTTCCTTGGGTCCCTCTTCTGACAATAGAACTGGTAAAAAATAAACTTAGGCACACAAAAATCTTAAAGTTTTCTTTTGAACAGGTATCAATTTAAGAATAGAGCAGGCTCCAAGTCACAAGTCTTCTGGGGCTCAGGCAAAGAGGCACGAGGAAAAAAAAGGCTTTTATAGGGTGAAAATAGAAGAACGGTAAATAAAACATTTAATTAGTTAAAGTGGAGTAAAAGCCTTATTCGAATCATTCCAGTTGACAGTCCCTTGTTAGAGGTTAGTTGGTGGTTTCTGATTGGTTAAAGTTTTCTTTTACTATTCTAAGTTGGGTTTTAGTTTGTCTATGTAGAAACCGAGTGCACTGAAGCTCCCTCAGTCTCATGGCCTCTCATTTAATTATTTTAACAAGAGAAATATTCTGTGTTCATATATTGGAGAATTTAACGTTAAGATGTCAATTATTTACAACTTGATCTATAGATTATAAATATAATCCCACTTTTAGCAAGATATGTTGTCGATACTTCCAAACTGATTCAAAAGACCTAGGATTGTCAGTACAATACTGAAAAGAACAAGGTTGGTAGGTTGGTGGATGATACGGTTTGGTTGTGTCTCTACCCAAATCTCATCTTGGATTGTTGCCCTCATAATCCCTACGAATCATAGGAGGGACCTGGTGGGAGGTAATTGAATCATTAGGGTGGGTTTTTTCTCTGTGCTGTTCTCATGATAATGAGTAAGTCTCACAAGATCTGATGGTTTTATAAAGGGCAGTTCCCCTGCACACGCTGTCTTGCCTGTCACCATGTAAGATATACCTTGCTCCTCCTTTGCCTTCTGCCATGATTGTGAGGCCTCCCCAGCTGTGTGGAACTCTGAGTCCATTAAACTTCTTTTTCTCTATAAATTACCCCATCTCAGATATTTCTTTATAGCAGTGTGAAAATGGATTAATACACTGAACTTACACTACGTTATATCAAGACTCACTATAAAACTGCAATGATGAAGGCAGTGTGGGAGTGGTGAAGCAATAAATAAATGGATCAAAGAGATCCATAGAACAGAATGGATAGCTCAGAAAAGACCAAAGCAGCTGCTGTCTATCAAAGAAGCAAAGGTAATGTAATGGAGGAAGAACAGTCTTCTCAACAAATGATGCTTGAACAATTAGATTTCCCTACGCAAAAGAGAAGGAGAGGGAAAGAGGAGAAGAGGAAGTGATGAAGTGGGGGAAGTGGGGGGGAGAAAGAGAGAGAGAGAGAGAGAGAGATGCCCTTCGATGGGGGAGTGATTAAACAAACTGTGGTTCATCCATATCCTGGAATACTCTCCAGCAATGAGAAGGAAAGAGCTATTGACACATGCAGCAACCCGGATGAATCCTCAGAAAGTGATGCTGACTGAAAAAAGCCAATCTAATAAGGATAATACATTCCATTTATATGGTATTCCTAAAAGAATAAACTTGTAGAAATGGAGAACAAATCACTTATACAAGGGTTAAGAAGGACGTGGAGGTGTGAGGGAAGACAGAGTGGCTCTGAAAGGGTAACAGGAGAAGCCCTCCTGATAATGGAAACGTTACGCATCAGTGTCAATATCCTGGTTGTGATACTGCACTATGGTTTTACAAAGATGTTACTATTGAGAAAAATAGAGTAAAAGATCTGGGTATCTCTCTGTATTATTCTTATTTTTTTGGAACTATATAGGAATCTACAATTATCTCAAAATACAAAGTGTAACTAAAACATCCTTTTCATAAAAGGGTTATTGATTATAATAGAGTTAAATCTATCGACTTTGAAAAATTAAAGGGGAGGTAAGGCAAGATTTCTGAGCCAGCAGGAAACCAAAACTAACTCTTAAGCATTGGAAACATGACAGGAAATTCTTACTTAAACTGAGTAATTGTCTCAGTCCATTCATGTGCTACAATAAGATCTCTTATACCAGGTGATTTGTAAACAATAGAAATTTATTACTTAGTTTTAGGGGCTGGAAGACCCCCAAAAGGTTTATTATATCCTGAGGACCCAGTTTCTGCTTCCAAGATAGCATCTTGTTGCTCAGCCTTCACATGGCTGAAGAGACAAGCTCTGTGTCCTCCCATGGTGGAAGGAGCAAGGCAGCTTCTTTCAACCTCTTTTATAAGGGTACTAATTCCATTCACAAGGGCAGGGCCCTTCAGGCTTAATCACCTCCTCAAAGGCCTCACCTCTTAATCACCATAGTGGGAGTTAGGCTTCGGCATTAATTTTGGAAGAACACATTCCCACCATAACAGTAATTTTGAGGCTTAGAATCAGAAGGTAAATTGTCAGCCAGTTCCTAGGAAAATAGTAGGCAGTGATTTGGGGAAGAAGATCTAAATCACTGGAGTTACTGAGAATCATAGAGGTATTTACCACCCCCCTGCTTGTCAGCAAATTTTATCTCAGATTTACGTGGAGAGAACAAGTCTACAGGAAATATTGAACCAGTCCCAATTAAAGACATGGAGTCATGATGATTTAGACAGGTGAGTGTGTGACACATAAAAGTCCTTGATAAATGGACTGCCTATCCATCAATTTGTCGTTCATGTAGCTATTCATGTAAATGTATGCTCATTTATGTGGGCATATGGCACGATGGTAAAAATTTTTAAAAAGTGTGCTCATTACCTATTCATCTTCTTTCTACCTCACTTTCTCCCTTTTTTTACTTTTCTTTTGTTTACTTCTTTCATCTCAATAGGTTAGTAAGGGCCAACTGACTGAGTACAGGCTAGAGATTTGTTGATTTCTAGTCTCTTCTAGTCCTCTTTTAAGGAAAATATCATATGGCTTTGGGACAATTTCTTTACCCCAGAATGATAGAAAAACAAACCAGGATGGAGGGAGCATCAAGGTCAGGCAATGTTGTTCTTTCTAAATGAAACACTTGACAAACTGAGCAAAGACAGTCATTTATTTTTATTAAAGTGTCTGCTTACAGTAGAGGCAAGAGTAAAATGAAGCTAGGTTATGTATGCTTCTCTGGAAACCTAAATCTTCTGCATTAATCTGTAATGTTCCCACATGGCTGGATGGTCCGACAGCATTTCAGAGCCTTCTGGCAGAGAGAAATAAGTTCTTCATTTTTCCCACAATTGTTCTTGCATGTCCCTCTAAGTTTGTCGCATTTCTCATCAAAAAATGCATTCTTGGCTACACAAGGGAAGGAGCCATTTGGATTAATTCCCTTTTCAGACACGTGTGTTTACCAGATACAGTTGTATGACTAGTTGGTGAAGATTTTTTCACAAGCTGTCATAGTACCATATTCTACCAGTAGATGAGATGGTAGGGGACCTGATTTTTATCTGATATTTCAGTCTTGTAGTCACACAGGGTAAAATACCAGAAAGAATACATTTGTCTTTCAGCATTTGAGACTAAGCTGTGTAGGAGCTTTGGGAAACCTGAGCTATGGTTCTATGATCGAAATCTGTTGGGGTTAATTATCAACTGGTTCCCATAAACACCCGCAGAGGTGGCTACTTTTCCCGGTGCACTCTTAGAGGCTGCTACCTGGTGAGAGTAGAGCAGGAGCTGAGACTGAGGAGATAGCTCCAGACCAGAGCAAAGCAAGGGATAAAGATACAAAAAGAAAATGAGTTTACTGTGCTAGATGGAAACTTGCTTGGAAGGCTCAGCCTAGTTTTTCCTCTATATTCCACCAAAGCATCGACTGTGGAAAACTTGTGCTTTAGAGAAGGAGGGTGCAGCATGTTCGGAATGCTTTTCTAAGATTTTCTCAGTTCAGTTTGCATAGAATTCCAGTTCCCACCTTAGGGCTTTATCAGTAGCAGTCTCAAGAGCAACCTGCTTCAAGTTAAGGACAGACAGCACGTCTTACTAGGATCAACATTTTAGAGTTGCCCAATTTGTGTGTACATAATGAAGGCATCAGATGTACAGAGATTGCATTTAATGTCTATAGTATAATGTACATATATTTAATGTCAACATATAAAGGTACCTAATTCACATCTACGTAAAACTTAAGCCAGATGGATTAGTGCTAGCATTATCCAGGATGAGCACATCAGTTCATAAGTGAAAATACTCCACTATTTCAAAGCTCGATGAACTCTGGCTCTCACTGGCAGGGGTCTATGTTCTCTCTGCCCTACAGTAAGGCAGATACTAATATACTATACTATAGACTACAGTGTGGTATTCAGATAAAATCTTTTTGGTTTAGTATAGTATTATAGTATAGCTTAATATATACTATAAAAATACTAGTATTATAGCATATACTAGTATAAAAGTGTATACTATAGTATTATACTAGTATATATACTACACTATATACTAGTATATAATACTACTAGTAATAATATACTAGTATAATATAGTATCTGGCCGGGTGCAGTGGCTCACACCTGTAATCCCAGCACTTTGGGAGACTGAGGTGGGTGGATCACAAGGTCAGGAGTTCGAGACCAGCCTGACCAGCATGGTGAAATCCCATCTCTACTAAAATTACAAAAAATTAGCCGGGCATGGTGGCACGTGCCTGTAATCCCAGCTACTCAGGAGGCTGAGGCAGGAGAATTGCGTGAACCTGGGAGGCAGAGGTTGCGGTGCAGTGAGCCAAGATTGTGCCACTGCACTCCAGCCCAGGCAACAGAGTCTCAAAAAAAAAAAAAAAAAAAAAATTTATATATATATATATATATATATATATATATAGTATATATGCTAGTATAATACTATATAGTATATAATACTAGTATAATATTATACTACAATATAATATTACATTATACTATACTATACTATACTATAATATAATAATATTATAGTATAATACCATATTATAATACTAGTAAATAATTATAGTATATACTATGCTATACTATAATACTATACTAAACCAAAAAGATTTTCTCTAAATTCTATTATAGTATAGTATCATACTATAGTATATCTACTAGATAATTATTAGATTATCTAATAATTATATAACAAGTGTTATATAATGATAGATATAAGAATCTATAATTATATAATAATTATAGTAAATAATTATCTATAATTTTATAATTATAGTATTATCTAATAGATAATTTTATAGTATATAAACATCTTTTTTTGATTAATTATATAATAAGTATGAGTGATCTGAAAAAGATACCTCTGGCCAGTTTCCAATGTGCACATCAAAGCCAGTGGCCTGAATACAGCATAGGTCACTGTGGGTCCTATATCCTCATGTCCTGACACAGAATCTGCTCTCACAGGCTTGTCACAAAACAGAACAGAGCTATGAGCAGCTGATGTGAAAAGTTGAGCATTACACATGGGATCGTATATCACTGGCATCTGGCACAAATTGGGACTTACTGTGGGTTCTGAGAATCCCTTTCTTTAGCTCTCTGGAGGCTCACATGAGCCTAGTCTTACGCCTTAATTTTGGAGAGGATACAATTGGAGCCATTGGAGATTCCCGGGAGCAGGAGAAAGTGAAGAGAGTTTTGATATGGGAAGGGCGTCTTTAATGCCTCTTACTCTGGCGAGACAGTTGAGCTCCTACCCTGGCTTTGTTGTGGTTATCTATATGACTCTGAGAAGCAACCCATCTGAGGCACAATTTCTGCATCTGTAATAAAATTTGTAAAATGGACCTTCAAACCCAAAAAGATTTTCTCTAACTGCCATTAAATTAGAGATAGGACAGAGTTTTCCTTAAAGGCACTGGCACTGGAAGACTAGATGCATTTTATGTGAAACTCTCATCACAGTATGTGGCTTGAGGACATGTGATTAAGAAATGGCAGTTCAAGTTATGCTGCTTTACCTGTTGCTATGACTGGCATGGATGCATAGGCGTCTCTAAGCTCAGATCCTTACCTCTCTCTCCTCCTTACTTGTCTCAATCTCTACCGTAACTATATTTTAAAAGGTTCATAGACTGCTATCCTTGTTTTTAATTGTTTTTCAATTTTTGTTTTTGTTAGTGAGCATGAGACTGGATGCCAAAAGATATCTTTCCTGGCCTTCCTTTATTCTTTCAAACCTGTGACAGCCCCTCCTAGATAAGAATGTAAAATGCAACGGAATTACAGAAGAGGCGTTGGGGGATATCACCTCTTGTAGTAGATGGGTTGATCACACCCAGGCGTTCACTGAAGGGGACCCTCTCTCTGGGACACCACCTCTGATCACCTTCCCTATAAAGATGCCCATTTTACCTGGGGTCAAAAAGAAGAGCACAGCAAAGAGAAAGAGGAAAGTCCTCATGACTGGGAGCGTCTTGAGAGATCAGTGCCGTGTCCACGAGGAAAGAGCAGCAAACATCCACATTTATACATTTCTCCAGACCAAGTAACATCTTGATCAGTGAGGCTTATCAGAAATGAGAGGATTTCCATGCTCTGCTGCGCAGAGCCCAGCCAACCTCAGTGGGTGTCACTCAGTCTACAGCTCATCATTTTTTCTGATTCTGGAAAGTTTTCAAGAAGGAAAGTGGGGATGAAGGGAGGACAAGGTAAGGCAGACACAGAAAAAGTAAAAACATCTGGAGTCCAGCAGTTTGGTTTCTAATCCTAGCTGTGCTCCTGAACAGCTTTCGGTTTACTCATATGTAAAATGAGAGTAATTATACAATATCTCAGTGCTTCAGTTAAGAGCTGATGAACCATAGTGAGGTGGAATCTGAATTCCAGATTCAGTCTCTTTGAGCTTTGCAAACTTGGCAAGGGGCTAGACCTAAGCATATATTTGTTAAAAAATGTGAATCTTGCTGTATGCTGCACGCTTTTTGTGCTGGGTCCTGCCATGCTGCCTACCTGTATCATGGCACCGTTGGCACAGCAAGGGGCTGGTAACCATCATGCCTTGCCCTAGACACTCAGGGCTTAGACACTCAACTCCAGTCCTTTTGTATATTCACAGCCAGCTCACTGTGAGGTGGATGGTTGCTGGAAGGGGATAGTAAGAGGGAGGCCAGGTGGGGCCCAGGGTGCCAAAAGTGAGGGACGAGTGGCTAAGAATACTCCCAGGAAGGTGAGAAGGGGAAGGTAGTCTGGAGTGCACATAAGCCATGCTTCCAAAGTCCCAGAGCATGCTCCACTGTCCCATCAGACTTATTTACAATGCATATATTCAAAGGTAAAGTTATTAAGACTTTCAAAACAGTGACTGCAGAGCATTAAACCCCAAGTTGAGGCAGAGAGCTGTGACTGCACTGGGCATTTACCTAGGAGGTTGGTCCTGATGCAGGCTATACAAAATGCCTAAAAGCTGAAAGCCTGGAGATTCAGCCCTATCCCCTATGTATACAGGCATTAGCTTGGATTCTGAATCTGAATTGTTTGCAAGTCACAGTAGCAACATAAAAATGAGTGCCTTCCTGCATAGGTCAGAAAAGGTTCACGGTGAATTAATGAACTTGAAAAAGAGTTTACAGAAAACTTAGGTTCAAGGCTGACTAGAGAGAAATGTGCAGGTAGTACTAGTGATAGTAGCCAGGAACTCTGCTAAGTACTTTATATACCTTATCTCAGCAAGCCTCTTAAATGCTCTGTGACTAAGTACCATAATTATATATTCATTTTAAGGGTTAGGAAACTTGAGGTTCATCAAATTAAGCAACCTATCCAAGGTCATATACTTCGTAAGTCGTATACTTTGTAGTCTATATTTTAAAATTTTTCTACTTAACATTACAGAAATGAAGAACAGAACATCACGTAAATATAGGCAACAGGGTAGGAATAAGTAGAACTTATTTGAGGGGAAGATGGTATAAATCTTGCCTTTCATTCCACTTTTTTTGTGTGTTTTTTTGGTGTTTGTTGTTGTTGTTGTGGTTGTTTTGAAACAGGATCTCGCTCCGTTGCCCAGGCTGGAGTGCAGTGGCATGCTTATGGCTCACTGCAGCCTTAAACTGCTGGCTCAGGCGATCCTCCCACATCAGCCTCCCAAGTAGCTGTGACTACAGTTACATACCACTGTGCCTAGCAAATTAAAAACATTTATTTATTTATTTACTTATTTTTGTGGAGACAAGGTCTCACTGTGTTGCTTTGGCTGGTCTCAGAACTCCTGGTCTCAAGCAATCCACCTGCCTTAGCCTCCCCAAAAGCTATGATAATAGACATAAGCCACCCATCTGGGCCAATACCCATTTCCTTAGTGAATTTAAAATATGCAGTAATTATGGCTTTGGTGTGTGAAGTGGTATCTTACAGGAAAGGGGACTCAGAACTAACTTGACAAAATGATTGCTACCCCTCCGTTTCTCCCTGTGATACTTGTAGACAATAAAAATGAAAGCTAGAAAAGTGAGAGTTCACAGTTATTGAGTTCTTACATGGTACCAGGCCTCCTTCTAAGCATTCCACATGTTCAAAACACTTTTGCGTTATAATCATACTAGATTCTTACAAAACCTTGAGAGGCAAGCAGAATTTGTGAGTAGGTTCTTATCTTCTCCCAGAAAACAGAAGCTGGAAGAGATGAAAGGAGTCACTAGCTTCCGGCCCCTGCATTAGTATGGTGGAAACTAGCATGGCCCCTGCTCTTTCAACCTCTAGCCTGGTGTTCTTTCCACTACACCAGTTAGACTCCCCAAAATAAAAGGCTTTCTGGATGCCAAGGATCTTGATCCATGATATCATCCCTTGATCCTGGGAAATGGAGCATATAATTGTGCTTTTATTGATTCGCTTCACTGATCAAGAGCATCTCCCCATTACTTTTCAATAAAAATGAGCCTCGCATTTGGGTCTTCTCAAGGAAATCCCAATCTCTATTCTGAAGAGTCTTCCCTAAAAGATGGCCCTGATCAGGAAGACATTTTATTTTGTATTTGCCGTGTTCTTCATTTTGGTTCAACAGCCATCAGGTAAATAAAAATGGATGGGATTTTGATTGGGCAGATTATAAAGCCTGATGATTCTTCCATGTTTGACCTTAATGGTCAAGCTCTCATGGTGCCTGTCATGGGAATTTCTTAGACCTACAGTGACATTTTCTAAGAGCAAACTGCATATAGTGTATATTTTTTGTAATTTGTTTTTGCTGGTTACCTGGAATGCTGGCCTTGAGAAATAGAATAAAGATTGCAACTCTGTGATCTACTGTCTCCTGATATACCATGTCACACGAGGAGTTGGGAATGTTTTATACAGTGTTAATTCCTGTGTTGATTTTAATTTTCAAAATGTATTTTGTTTTGAATTTAGGGTGCCAGGCAGGACTTGAATTTTCCGAACCATTCCCATCAGGTAAGTTAAATATCTTCTATATAATTATTTTTTCTCTGAGGACTCTGGCTCTGTCAGCTCTCTCTGATGTCTGGAGACAAAGAGGGGACAGAGATAGTGGTGGAAACAGAATTGTCTGAAAAACCAGTTCACTAACTTGTCTTCTTCTCTTTTTCTTGTTCCAAGTATAATATTTGGATATTTTTTATTTCATAGAAAAATATCTTTGTGACTGGACTGTAATTTGGCCATAGAGATTTGGACTCAGTGGCTTTTCCCACTAGCTGTTGGTGTTCACTAAACCAAGTTCTTAGATTTAGTCTTGCACCAGCCAGTTAGCACTGCTCTGTGAACATGCCTGCCCATCTCTTGCAAGCTCTGCTTCTAAGTCTGGTAATAATATATGTCACAAATGCATGAGGTTAGTTGATGGAAGCTCAAATTAAAGAGTGAGGTTGCTTCAATGAAAACTCAGCACCATTGCAGAAAAGCTATTCATAACGAATAGCCCCCAGATCTTTTCTTTTTCTTTGAAGTCATCTTACACAGAAAGAAAGCACATTGTAAACAAAACTAAAAGAAATATTGTAGACAAAGTTGAAAAGGTTTTAGACAGAATTTCAAAGTAAGAAATATTAAGGTTGCTAATAGCACTTGAGTGTTTGCTCTGTACTAGGCATCCTGTTAAAAACTTTTCACGGAGTTTGTCATGTAATCCTCAAAACACTCCTATGTGGTAGGTATTATTATAAAAAAATTTGCATATAATATTCCATTTGATCCCTAAACTGATTTAAAAATGTAGTCAGGTGCTTCTAGAATGGCCACTGGACAAATGAGAATGCGGACCTTAAGAACCTGGCGATTACTAAGCCCAAACAAGAGTTGAACCTAGGTTTCTTAACTTCATCTTCAAGGATCTTTTCAAAACCGCAATATACCCCTCCCATTTTTGTCTAGCAAACTTCACAGTCATATCAGGTATGTATTTTTATAGTTCTGTAATACGTATGTCTCTTTGTCTGCCTGTGGTTTACTTTTGATCCCTGCAAGATTATAAACACTTAGAGAGTAGGAATTGTGATGATCTGTTGCTTAAAAATTAACTCTCCCCAACTCCCTACTGCAAAAGGCAGGACCTCTTTTTGAAAACTCTGGGCTCATTCTTGAAAATATTCTTTGTAATCATACATACGAACTCTCCCTTCTTTTTGGTGGTCTTTGACATGTTCCCCATTTCTAGACATTTCCTGGAAAGCTCCCTCAGCAGCTGTTTCTTGGCACAGGTAAGTTTGCCGTCTGTGAGTCGTGCAAGCTCGGTCGGGGAAAATGCAGGAAGGAGTGCTTGGAGAATGAGAAACCCGACGGAAGCTGCAGGCTGAACTTTCTCTGCTGCAGACAGAGGATCTGACAAACCAGACCAGCACACTTATGGCCGTAGAAGCAGGCCTGGATATTCAAAGAAGTTCAAGAGAAGTTATGTGGTTTATCCAAATCACACAATGAGTGAGTCTCAGAATCAGTCTCATTTCTTTCTCTCTTTGTTTTATTTTTATTTTATTGCTTATTTTTCAAAGATGACTCTTTTTTTTTTTTTTTTTTTTTTTTGAGATGGAGTCTCACTCTGTCACCGAGGCTGGAGTGCAGTGGCTCGATCTTGGCTCACTGCAACCTCTACCTCCCGGGTTCCAGCGATTCTCCTGCTTCAACCTCCCAAGTAGCTGGGACTATAGGCTCATGCTGCCATGCCCTGCTAATTTTTCTATTTTTACTAGAGACGGGGTTTCACCATGTTGGCAAGGCTGGTCTTGATCTCCTGACCTCAGTTGATCTGCCCGCCTTGGCCTCCCAAAGTGCTGGGATTATAGGAGATGACCTTTAAAAAAAATGTGTACCTAGTATCTGCTCAGTCAGATACCACTACTATGTATTTGTAGAGAACCTTATAATTTATGAAATATTTTCCATACTTCTCTCATATGACTCATGATTACCTTATGAGGTAGGTTTTATTACTCCTATTTATATTTGAAAATATTGAGGCTCAAGAGGCTGTCAGTTCTTCAGAGCCATAGCTAGGATCCAGTAACTGGTGTGCACATTGCTGTCATGTTCTGTGTATCCATCTGTATGTACTAACTATGTTAATGGAGTAATAACTATCAAATACATTATTTTTATATTCACATTGTTTCTTGGTTTGCCTAAATACTGTCATTCATTGATTCTAGTACGTATGATGTATTTACCTGTGAAAGAAAATGATTAGAGATTAACTTAAAATGTTCAACACAGAATGTACATAAATGGTTGACTGTATAACTTTTGCCTTGTGAAATAAAATCCAGCTTCACAAAATAAAGGTCAAAATTACCAGCCCTATGACCAGTGACTTAAACTTGGTTACTTAGTTTTAACGTATGAGACCAAGCAATGTTTTGTTTAACATTTGGGCCTATTATTTGTCTCTTTGTGCTCAAATCTGTTCCTTGTTTTTTTCTGCTTTGCTGAGTAAAATAGGAACTATTAAATGCAAACTACATTTTCTAGGCTTCCTGACTTCTGGCTAGTTTTGGTCAATGTAAGTGTCTCCTAGGAGAATGGAAGACTGAAGAAGGGAGGGCAGTGTGTATTTCTCCCTGACTCCCTCTCCTCTCAGCAGTGGCTCTTCCCACTCAGCAAAGCCCCTGCTTTTCTGTCTTCTGCCCTCACTTGGCAGTCCCACCGCAAGTTTCGCTTCTGCCAGCCAGTGCTGCTCCCAGGCTCACACAAATCCTTCCGTTTTTCCTCAAAACGTAGGGCAGTGGGAGATTTCAGCTGTGACTATCAGTAAGTTTGCCTCATTGCTCCCGCTTTGCATTGTCATCTTTTCCAACACTTTATCTGTAAGTATTAAATTCTTTCTTTGGAACTATCCATTGGGGGAAACCTTTTAATGCTTGATTGATTCAATTTTTAGATTCATTCTATTTACATATGATCCACTGTTCTCCAAAAAAGATTTGAAACACAGCCCTCAAGAAGCCTAGAGTGTTTCCTACATTTATACAAGAATTACCCCAGGGAAGTGGGAAGTAGGGTATTTGGTCTTAAGAGTCCAGTTCACAGTAATTATCTGCTTGCAGATGCTCCTCCTCCCCAGGTCTCCACAGTGCAAATGCAGCTGCTAGCTTACAGAACACCATGAAACTGGAATACTACTTACTCATTCCAAATACTGCATTGCTTTGTCTTAAAAAAAAAAATGCTCTGGAACCTAGTTGAAGTTTCTTCTAATGAAAGATTCATGTGAGTGTCTCAGAGTCATACAACGTGGTAGACCAGTAGCGGTGCCCTGATAATGACCTCATGTAGCATCCAGATGGCAGCTGCAGAGGACACTTCCCACAGGTGCTCACCTAGTCACAAATTATCCCCTTTTGTAGCAGGCCAGGTCTCACTAATCCAAGCCTCCATAACAACTGTTTTAGTACTCCCTAAGTGGCTAAGTTAAATATTAAAAGCTTAAAAAGCCAGTGCCCCCATATAAAGGCTGGAATGTAACAAAATCCCACCAAGAGTTTTGCTTAGGCCTTTCCTGGGCCTTAAAGCATGACAAAATAACGAAGGAGTTCTTAATAGGGCTTGTTTAGGATTAAACAAGTTTGTGGGCGATCTGAAGGAACTCCCTAAGCATCAGTGATTTAGCAGGAGACAAGATAAGGGTAATCACCCCAGCACCTGGACCCATTTTGATTACGTACATTTACTGAGGCTCCAGAGGAAGGTGTTTGGGACTCAGACCTTAGTTATAGATTAAAAGAAGTTAACCACTTAGGTGTTTAGATGAATGCACACTTACACATAGACATACAGTTTAGAAGGTATATAAGCTCTGGAAAACTTTGTAATTTTAAGTTGGTCTGGTGATAATTTCCAGGCCTTCTCCCTGTAACTGATTGCAGAAATAAAAGCTCTCTTCCTCCCCAGTTTATTTGCATCTCGTTATTGGGCTGTGAGAAATAGCAGTCTGACCCTCAGTTTGGTCCAGGAACACTTTTTCTTTACACTTTAGATTCATGGAAACAAAGAAGCTGAAAGTAAAAGGATGGAAAGAGATTTTCCATACAAACAATAATCAAAAGAGAGCTGTAGTGGCTATACTAATAGTGCACAAAACAAACTTTAAGAGATAATTGGTACTAAAGACGAAGAAGGGCATTTTATAATGTTAGCGAGTTAACTCATCAAGATAATATAACAAGTATAAACACATGCCTCTAACAACAGAGTGCCAAAATACATGAAGGGAAAATGGACAGAATTGAAGAGAGAAATAGAGAATCCAACAGTAATAGCAGTAGACTTTAATATACCCCTTTTAATAATAGACAAAACAACTAGAAAAAAAGATTAGCAAGGAAATATAAGATTTGAGCAGCACTGTAAAACAATTAGACCTCAAAGTCATCTGTGGGACACTGCACCAATTACAGCAAAATACACATTCTTCTTCTGTTCACATGAAATATTCTTTAGAATAGACTGTATGTTAGATTTAAAAACAAACTCCCTCAATACATTTAAAAGGATAGGAATCATACAGAGTATGTTCTCTGAACACAATGAGATAACAGAAAGAAATTTGGGAAAGTCACAACTACGTGGAAATTAAACAACACAAGTGTAAATAAATGATGAGTCAAAGCAGAAAACATAAGGGAACGTAGAAAATATTTTAAAGGGAATCCCCAAAACACTTTAAAATACACAACACAACAACAACTTACCAAAACTGTGAGATACAGCTAAAAAAATGCTTAAAGGAAAATTTATAGTTGCAAATGCCTATATTTATAAAGAAGATAGATTTAAAATCAATAAATTATCTTCCATCTCAAGAAAATTAAGGAAGAGCCGACTAAACCCAAAGCAAGCAGAAGGAAGAAAATAATAAATATTAGAGTGGAAATAAATGGCATTGAAACTAAGAAAACAATAGAACAAATCAACAAAACAAAAATTTAATTTTTGAAATGATCAACAAAATTGACAAGCCTCTAACTAGACTGACTAAGGAAAAAAGAGAATACTCATATTACCAAAATCATGATTGAAAGAGAAGTTTTACAAATGATCTTAGGAAAATTTTTTAAAAGTATTATAAAGGAATACTGTAAACAATTGTATGGCAACAGTTTTGATAACCTAGATGAATAAATGCCTAGAAATGCATACACATCAAACCTAATTCAAGAAGATATAGAAAGTCTAACATGGACCAATAACAAATAAAGTGCATGAACTGATAATAATAGCACTAACAAAATCCCACATAGTAAAACCCAGGTGCATGAACTGATAATAATAGCACTAACAAAAATCCCACATAGTAAAACCCAGGACCAAGTGACTTTACTGGTACATTGTAAAGACGTTATTCCATTTTCTTCTTTTCGATTTTTTTTCAAAATCGAAAAGAAGAAAAGAAGAATCGTTATTCGATTTTTTTTTTTTTTTCAGACAGGCTCTCACTCTGATGCTCAGTGCAGTGGCATGATCTCGGCTCACTGCATTCTCTGTCTCCGGAGCTCAAATGATCCTCCCACCTCAGCCTCCTGAGGTGACGGATCACAGGTGCCTGCCACCATGTCCAGTTAATTTGTGTATGTTTTGTAGAGATGGGATCTCATTATGTTGCCCAGGCTAGTCTCAAACTAAACTCCTGGCTCAAGTGATCCGCCCACCTCGGCCTCCCAAAGTGCTGGGATTACAGGTGTGAATCACCACATCTGGCCTGGCTTGCATATTTTTTGATGAGAAGTTTGCTGCAGTTATTCTGTCATCTTTCTACCGGCAGGAGGCATGTATGCCTTCTCTGTTGACAAAGTAGAGGATGTTTTTTGTTTTTGTTTTTTAATGCGCTCCCTTCTCCTAGTTCTCCTAGCTTTAATATTTTGTTTTGCATTTTTTAGATTGTTTATTTCACCAGTGCTGTACAAACAAGTGTTGTTCTTCCTCCAGTTTCTTAATTCAGAAATTAAGACTTTCTTTTCCATATAAGAGAAAGATTCTTGCAAGCCTTTGTTCTTTCTCACTGTGGCTACTCTTCCCCTCACCCAACTTACATCATGAAATACTCTGATCTTTTCTGTAAACACCCGCTGAATCTATGGAGAAGACATTAGACATTGGTGTGAATTTTTCTTTTGTCTGTGACTCCAGAAGTTTATATTGTTTCTCTAGTTTATGCTTGCTCTTAGCAATTCTTTACAGACTTTACTTGAAATCTTTTAAATCATATTCTGGGGGTAATCCGCTTCAGTGAGCAAGCTCTCATGTTCTTCATTTTTTGGAGGTTCCTGCCTTTTCCTATATTTGTAGGTAGGTGGCTAACTTGTGACCTTAGCTTTCCAATGAGTTCAAGAAACTGAATATTTGCAGTTTGCCATGTGTTTTTCTGTGTGTTTGTTTTGTGTGGGATGATTTTCTTTACATATTTCTACATCTTAAGCAGAAGCCATTCTTCATTTAATAACATATTTAATTTCTTTAAGAGATATAGAAATACTTATATTTTCTGCTAATTCTTGTGTCAATTTTGGTAAGTTAAACTTTTGAGAGAATTTTTCCATTTTATGTAAGTTGTGAAATGTTTTGGCATATACATGTTGACAAAATTTTTATATTATTTTGATGTTTCTTGGAAAAAGAAGTGACAACTTCTTTTTCATTTATTCTGTATAGTTGGGCTTACATTGTTCCCTTTTCTAAGGTTCTTAGAGCATAATTTTAAGTCATAGATTTAAACATTTCTTCTTTTCTACGATAAGTATTTGGATACAAATTTCTTTCAAAGTCATTGTTTTATTGTGTTCCACAAAATTTGATATATACAAATGATTTCCAATTATTCTCATTGTGTATTCTTTGATGCATACACAATCTAGAATTATGAGCTTTATTTCCACATATTTGGAAATATCCTAAATAGCTTATTTTATAGATTTCCAATTTAATCACCTTGTGGTGAGAAATACACTCTGAAGAATTTAAGTGTTTTTAAACACATCAATATTTGTTTTATGGCCTAGCATATGGTTTATATGTATGAATGTATCATATGTACTTGAAAAAATGTGTATTTTTCAGTTATCTTATGACGTGTTCTATAAATATGAATTTAGTTGATGGAATGGTGGTATTGTTCAGATCATGTATAACTTTGCTAATTTTTCCCTGTGTTCTATCAGTTGCCGACAGACTGGTGTAAAAATGTTCTGCTATAAATATAGAAATGTCTATTTCTCCCTTTAATTAAATCAAATAATATAAACACATATTAATGGTTTTTATGTATTTTTAATGGATTGACCCTTTTCTCCTTAAGCAACAGCACTCCATGCAATAGAGCGTCAAAACCAAACAAAACAAAACAAAAACCTGCCCATGTACTCCTGAACTTAAAATTAAAGGTTTTTGTTTGTTTGTTTTAAATTTTTTTAAGAATAGGTTTTATGTAAAATCATGTACTAGGAAAAGGATGGTGGCTATGTATCTTATTGACATGGTAATACTTGAGATAAGACTTGAAGGAAAAATGAGAGCAGTCTAAACAAAGACACAGAATAGAATATTCCAGGCAGAAAGACAGGGTTCTCTGCGTTTCTCTCCCATAAATGTGATTTAGATAAAATCTGATTCATCAGCCCACACATTAATCAGTGGAGCATGGAAAATAGTATGTTCCCAACGAACATTACAAACCGAAGTTGACTTCCAGCCCCTTCAGGGCAGTAGAACATATTTTGATCAATGCCCCTTGATGAAAGAGCTTGATTCCAGCTATTGCACTTCCTTCATCAGCTCTCCCCTGATGCCTGGAGCCATGAAAATATTTTTCTTTATTTTTGCTGCTTTCATTCTTCTTGCTCAAATTTTCCAAGGTAAGAGGGAAATTCTTTTAGAGGTAGAGATGACAGTCTGCTCAGGATCTGTCTTTTGAGAAGAAAGCTCAACTTTTACAAAGTTGAAGGTTCCAAGGCAAACCAGTCACTGAAAATCTTTTCCTGAGCTCAGACACAAAACAATGGGAGCACATTGACTGGGACATCCCAACCTTAGTAGTATCTAGTCAACTTCCCTAACAGCTCTGCTAAGGAATTTAGACTTCTTTGTACTTTTAGATCTCTTTCCTCCTTTTATAATCTGCAACGCAGGCTCAGCACTTTTTTTTTTTTTTTTTTTTTTTTTTGAGATGGAGTCTCACTCTGTCGCCCAGGCTGGAGTGCAGTGGCGCAATCTCGGCTCACTGCAAGCTCTGCCTCCCGGGTTCACGCCATTCTTCTGCCTCAGCCTCCCGAGTAGCTGGGACTATATGCACCCGCCACCACGCCCAGCTAACTTTTTTTGTATTTTTAGTAGAGACAGGGTTTCACCGTGTTAGCCAGGATGGTCTCGATCTCCTGACCTCACGATCCGCCCTTCCTCTGCCTCCCAGAGCCCTGGGATTACAGGCATGAGCCACGCGCTGGGCCAGGTTCAGCATATTCCAAAGTGAATTAAAAAAAAAAAAAACAAATCTCCAAGGCAAATGCCAAATATATTTGTTAAGTTAGGGAAGTACAGCCTTTGGAGTCTAAATTAAACTGAAGTTGTGTTACTAGATCCTCAGACAGCTAATTTTTTTTCAGGTCTGAGTCATTGGTCCAAATATCTTATCCATAAATTATTTTAGGCTTTTTGGCTTTCACACACTGGTTGAAAATTACACTATTAAAACCACTAAACTAACATCTTGCTTACTAATCTCTTAAGTCTTTGCATCTTTGAGATTCTCTTTGCTTGATACAACCACGACTGTGTTCCTAAGAAATGTTTATGTCCATACCTCCTCAACTATCCTTTGTTCCTTCTGTTGTGAAGCTTTTCCTATTAGAGGTTCTCCATGCATCACAAAGCCCCCTGTCTGCTCCTTCATGGCTCCTGAATTTCTACATTTCTTTATTATACATTCTGTCCTCAGTAGTCCTAGAAAACCAATAGATATTGAATGTGTGCTAACCACTTATAAGAAATTGTTCTGTCCACTACGATAAAGGTAGGTAAAATAAAAAGGTAAAAATATAATTAAAGCATGGACATTGACCTTAATTTGCTTGAAGTTATTAGTCTATTCTTTCTGTGTTGTTCAAAAAGACATTGCCTGTAGTGGTAAATAAGCTTTCAATACATTTAACATGTATAAGTAAGTATATCAATGAGACAGGAAAATACACAAATAACTTTAATATGAATCAGTTTTCACAAGTGCCGTAAAAGGTGCAAAGTATAAAGAGAAGCCATAGATGTGGAAACTTGGTTCTAACTAGGAAATACAGATAGGCTTTCTGGTAGTACTGTACTTCTGTAGTACAGATACTACAGAAGTAGTATTTGTATTGCACATTTGGAAATAGACAAGACTAGAACTAAAGAACAGAGCCAAAGAACAATTTCCCCATGAAAGTCTAAGTGACTCCATTGTTTCAGTGACCTCCTTGACCCCATGAAAGTTTCAGTGACTCCATGAAAGTCTCAGTCATAAAAGCAGTTCCCTATTTTCTGCCCTCAGCATCTTTTCATAGATGTCAGACAGTGCTCTGGGATAGATAAACTCTTTTTAAATTGTCTTCCCCACTCACTTTAATCAGTACTCCAATTTATTCAGATCAGTCTATGGATGTGGAGGCATAATAGCTCCCTGTCCACAAAACTCATCTCAGATGTATTTGAATTACAATAATAAGCATAGTTTGGGCACAAATTAGAACCACCACCATCACCATAATCACATAGAACCTCAGAGCTAGAAGTGAACTTAATGATCAATATAAAAGGCAATAAACACAGGCTGTTAGGCCAAACTGTATGAGTTTGGATCTCAGTGCTAATCTTTATAAGCTGTATGCACCCTCTGTTTTACCATTCTGTAAATGATAATAATAATAGCATTGTTTTGAAGATGAATAAACTTGTTATGTTAATTAGAGACTAACTTGTTATAATCAAGAATCTTAATGATAGAGTGACTGAAGAAAGACAAAACCTTATTTCTCTTTCATGTAAAAGTCCAAAAATAGCTAAGTTGGCTAGGTGAGGGTAGAGGGTTCTCTTTCACCGAGTTTTGTTGTGATTTGGGCTGAAGGTCAACCCTGCCATCCTAAACAGTTGAGCATTTTATTTGGTTCCAAGGATGTTCTAATAGGCAGGGTTAGAAAGTACAGAACATGATTAAGATTACGTAGAAGCAGTTCACGTCATTCCACTCCCTTTTCATTTTTCCAGATTTGTTCATGTGGACATATAGAAATAGGAAGCTAGGAGCTGATGTGATTAGCTAAATATTCATGTGTCTAGAGAAACCCAGAGGTTCTACGACTAAGAGTCTGAAAGTAAAAATGACTGCTTTGGGACAGTTTAACAATCTTTCTATATAACTGCTTGGGCAGTGGCAGGCACATACTCTATGCTATGTTAGAGTTTACCATTGTTTAACTGTCATTTGTTCTTCTACTTATTTTTTTGTTCTCTGCCATGATTCAGTATTCAACACCCTATACATGATTATATATATGTGTGTGTGTGTGTGTGTGTGTGTGTCAATTGATTGTCTAGATACCTGATAAATTTCAGTGATCTGTAGCTCACAGTATCCCAAGTTCAAGTTTGGACTATTTAAAAATTTCTCCTTAATTGGAGCAGAAATCTAAGTCCCTGAAATTTCTTTCCATTAGTCTTTGCCTTAACTTGGCACTAACAAAATATATTCCACATGATAATATTTCAGATATGTGGCAGCTAATGTGTACTGTTCTTCCCCCAAAGTTGTTATTTCCAGGAATGAACATTACTCCTTTTGAGAATAACTGCTGCTTCTTCCACTATTTTTTCCTAAGAATGTATCTTACCAATTAAAAAAGTTCCTGTTTTGACATATTTTTTTCCCTTCAATCTAATCTCTGTTATGAATGAATACACATTGCCTATGTCCCTCTAAATTTGCTTGTCAGAACTAAATACATGATTCCGTTGGTGTTCTTTGCACAGTAAATTGAGAAGGACTAGCATCATGTTGTTTATCTTTCTATCTAAAATGGTGAGACTCCAAAACCGTATGCCAGGGCATATGATCTACTATTGGTCTGCCTGTAATGTAACAGAACAATCTTTAACTTTTGCTGTAAATCAGAGACTATTTGGAGACACGAAAAAAAAAATCTGTTGATAAGGATGGTTCATTGGAATTAGAAAGTATTTTGTCACCTTCCTTGGAAGAAACATTCTGTTTCTGTACAAGCTAGATATGATTTTGACATATGAAAATCTTTTGTTTTTTCCAATTAGCTATTTAATAAGAACATTGATTATATTGTACCAGGGGTGTGAGCTCAGACATGGCTATTCAGATAACATTTGATTTTTCTAATTTCTAGGTTTGTAGTCTGTGTCTCTAGGAGTTACGGTAATGAGGAAGTCTGAATTTGGCCTGGGCAATGTAATTTTATCTTATAGTTACTAATTAATAGATAACTAAAGACAAATTGCTTTCTTTACTTAGCCAGGACAGCAATTCATAGAGCACTAATTTGTAAGAGAATGGAAGGTCACTGTGAAGCTGAATGTCTTACCTTTGAAGTAAAGATTGGGGGCTGTAGAGCTGAATTAACACCATATTGCTGCAAAACCAGAAAGAAACATTAAAAACTAAGCACCAGCTGCAAGAATGAAAGAGGTGAAGATTCTCTGGCTGCGATATCAGCGGGACAAATCTCTCTGCACCGTCTCTCTTCGATCTGCGAAGTCTGGATTATCTGAAACCATGTCAGTCCAGCTTCCAGTGCTACAGGGAGATACCCTTCCTAGGCTGTGCACTTCTTCCAGGCAGACACTATATCTTGTTGACCTCTGCACTGTCAGTGCCTGACACAGGGCCTATTAATGATTTTTTTCACTTTATAAAAAAGTGAGCCATTGAATAAATAGATAAAACAGATGGAATGGAATGGTTGGACCGGCACTCAGGTGAATTGAGTTCTAAAGTTATAGCTCTGGCTTTAAACAGTTGTAGGACGCTGGGCCCTCTGTGCCAAGATTCTGATATCTATAATGTGAGCTGATTGAACCTCTCAGTAAAGGGAATACCTGCCAGATGCTAATTGTGGCTGCTTCAGCAGTATCACTGTCATGTACTCCTTTCTCTCTTTTATAGGTAGGAATTGTTTAGAGTCTTGTTCATTTACCTGTTAGATCTAAAACATCAAGTTTTAGAATGAAATGCACCCATATCAAAATTCAAGTTGACTGTAGATGGAGCGATATCTTCATTCTGGCCATTTGCAGTGAGAATTGATCAAATCATGGGTTTCTGAAGCAGTAAGTTCCCCAAAGGTCATCAAATTCAATGCCCTTATTACACATGAGGAGAGTGAGACTCAAGAAGATTATACAGTTACTGACTTAGTCACATTTGTATTCCAACTTTGGGCTTCCTGGACTTGTCTGCTTAGCATGTCCACAAAATAGCATGCTGGAGGATAACGGAACAACCAAAGGCAATCCTAAAGATGGAACGTTTCTCAGCGTGTTCAGGTGAACAGTTAAATGGACGAAGAAATGGAAACAAACTGAAAAAAAAACATAGAAAAAAAAGACACTTTCTAAAATCTCTGTTGTGATCCTGCGATCCCTGCCCTTTCGGATGATAATAATGATAACAACGGCAAACCGAGGCTTGCCTTTTCCCTAATTTGCCAAAATTTGGAGTCCCGGCTTTCTAGCAGAGGAAAGCATGTATCACAGACTATTTCATCATAGAAGACTTACAGCACACCCTCCCAGAACAGAAGAAGCAAAATCCCTCTGCGCTGCTCCAGAAAATTTTCTTCTCTATTCAATTAAGCTGGCTTCCTATAGAGATGCAAATAAAAGAGAAAAAAAATATCTGGAATAAGACAATGTGTAAAATGTTTTAAAATAAGAACTAAAATGTGTTTTTGAAAGATCTTCTGGTATTGCCACTTGTCTTCATGGTGCTAATTTTCTTATTCTCAAAACTATGCTGGAGGAAATTATGTAAAGTTACCTATTTCAATCAGAGGATTTTTCTGTTTCTGCATTTTCTCTAGAAATTCCTTATCCATTGTCTGACATAAAACTAACTGCCTTTGAGAATCTAAGTGTTTAGGCTTTCTCATTTCTTCTTCTTTTCTTTTTCCTCTTCTTTCTCTGTCAATGTCAAATGACTTGAAATACAGCATACATTTCCTGTCTCCAGTGTTTTCACACCCCATTTCCTTCTCAACTTATAGAAATGTCTTAAAGCCAGGCATGGAGGCTCATGCCTGCAATTTCAGCACATTGGGGGGCCAAGACAGGAGGATCCTTTGAGCCCAGAAGTTCAAGACCAGCCTGGACAACAGAGGGAGACCCCATCTCTACAAAAAATTTTAAAAACTTAGGCCACGTGCAGTGGCTCACGCCTGTAATCCCAGCACTTTGTGGGGCCAAAGCGGGCAAATCATGAGATCAGGAGCTCGAGACCAGCTTGGCCAACATGGTGAAATCCTGTCTCTACTAAAAATATAAAAATTAGCCAGGCATGGTGGCACATATCTGTAATCCCAGCTACTCGGGAGCCTGAGGCAGGAGAATCACTTGAACCCAGGAGGCAGAGGTTGCAGTGAGCCAAGATCATGCCATTCTACTCCAGCCTGGGTGACAAGAGCAAGACTCTGTCTCAAAAAAAAAAAAAAAAAAAAAAAGCCAGGTGTAGTGGCTCACACCTGCAGTCCCGATTGCTTGGGGGTTGAGCCCTGGAAGTTGAGACTGCAGTGAGCCAGTGCACTCCAGCCTGGATGACAGAGTGAGACCCTGTTTCAAAAGAAGAGGAGGAAGAGAAGGAGGAGGAGAAGGAGAAGGAGAAGAAGCAGCAGCAGCAGCAGCAGAAGCAGCAGTGGAGGAGGAAGGAGGGAGGGGGAGGGGAGGGGGGAGAAGAAGGAGAAGGAGATTATTTTAGCTGTCATCATACTAATGGAATTTCTCTTTATAAAGCTACCAGGTACCTCCTTAGTCACTTAATAGTAGCTGTTCTCTTAATAAATTACCAGGGCTGACTCCAGTGACCTATGGCCAGTATTCATCTTTCAGGCCTTTTCTGAAACCTTTTACAAGGTGATCTCTCTCCTGCACCTTAATTTCTCTCTCTTCTGCCTGTGAGAATGTTTGTCTGCTGGACATTTCTCTTTGTCTTCTCCACACATTCTCAGTCTTCTTTGCTGACTCTTGCTAATATTCTCTTGGCTGGGATTGCTTTCACCTATGTTTCATTCTCTTCTTATTAAACGTGCTATCTCCAAACAATCTCCTCCATTCCATTGGTTCTCACTCTTTATGTGCTAATGACATGGTGTTACTTTTTTACTTTTATGACTTCTTTGCTGTGTGGTGCTGTGCTGAGACTCTGAAAACTACATTTGTCATACTTCTTGGCCATTTAGCACCTTTAATCCTGTCTCTACTAAAAATATAAAAATTAGCCAGGCATGGTGGCACATATCTGTAATCCCAGCTACTCTGGGATTACAGAGTAATGAAAGGTATTAGCAGGAGAGTGGAAAACAAAATGAAGAGTGAAGGCATCTGTTCCTATGCTGTTTTTGTCAGCAGCATTCCAATGGCAGCAGATGGTTGGCTCCAGGCTTCAGGCTTTATATTCTTTCCACTTTTTCAGCAGCCCCACAAATGTGCTAGAAAAGGACCAGCAGCATCTTAGCTCTACCTCCTTGGTTGTAAGAGGACCAGCTGAGCTACAATCTGCTTTTCTATGCACCTTGTCCATCCACGCACCTGTTGGACCATGTCTCCTCCTCAGAAGTCTGAACACTGGCTATCAAGTGCCTCTGCCTCATTTGCCTGTACATCAGTCACTGAGCATTGCTCCCCTTAAAATTTTAAGCATGACTTATGTGCTTATGTGGTGTACCCCACTAAGAGACCTAGGCACCTGGTACTGTGTCCCCCCCTCGTAGGTTCAAGCTCTAGCTACGTACAAGTAAGAGAATTTTGAGCAGTAGCCCCCAAGAGTACCTTTACTCCTTTGCTCCGTGGTTATCTCTGTGCCTTTTCAACCTTCCATTACTTCTATATCCAATTTAAGGTTATTGAGCTACTCTAAGTGGATTTCTGATAGGCACTTCAAAGGTAATGTCTTTATTGCAATTTATTGGTTTGTTTTCAAATCTGGTCTTCATTTAATATTCTAAACCTTAGAAAATATTGTTATCATTTACTTGACATTCAGATTAAAAGTAGAGGTTTACTCAGGAATGCTTACTTTTCTGAATAAGTCACACAATTTGCTCGTGACATTAATCTGCATAAATTGCTCATTAATCCCTGTGAATCTTAATGCAATTATCTCCTTCCCTCTTCCTCCTCACTGATGTTGTTCTAGATCAGTGCCTTATTATCTTCAGCCTCTACTCTTATTCTGTCAAACTTGGTGTTAACAAATTCATCCTCACTACCAGTTATCTAAAATTTACTTATAATTTGTGGATTGAACTTTGCATGAAGTAAAGGAAGAGTTCTACTTTTTCATGATGTAGGAGCACACACACACACATGAATTGACAAACCAGAAAAATTAGTCTAAGATTCATATTCAGATGTCTACGAATCCTTAGAACACTCAAATATTAGAACTAGAAGTAGCCTTAGAGATCACTTAAGTCCCAGTTTCCAGAACTATATTGATTAATTATAATCAGTGTAACAAGCCTAGAATACTTACAATTAGAGCTCTATGCCCCACTCTAACACTTTCAAATTGGGATCTCTTAAGCTAAGAATCTAAATTTGTAAAATGGCTTTTCCAATTAAATCTCCTGCATAGTGACATTTTAGACCTGTTGATCACTGAACACAGAAGCATCTGAGATCCATTGATCTCTGTTCCACACCTCCAGTTAGTTGCAGAAATAGATCTAGGCTCAAATCCAGGATTCCTGCCTTCATGTCCAGTGGCATATCACTGTGTTGCACTTTTCATTTGTAAACGAGATATGGAGAGGGCATGACCAAGTGCTTCACCTTGCTCAACCCCAGGAACAGAAGCTCAGACTTTATTGGGTAGACAGACACATGTACCGCAAATGAATATTCCATGTGTTAAGTTCTGTAGCCTGATCCAAGACGTGTGTGAGTTTAGAACATGTGTGGTTAGACTAATTATGACTGGAGTCATTGAGGTCAAGAGAGGTGTCACAGACAAAATGCCCTGTGACCATTTAAACCAACTGGTTTATCAACTTAGCGTAAATCACTTTAACTGAAACTGAGGGAGTATTGTCGCTGAACTTCCTTTGTTGCCAATATGCTCGTAGTTTATGTTCCCATTTGACAATCATTTCCATTCAAAATTGCTCACTTTCATTCTTCTGGGGAACTGAACCGAAAATGTTAAGGACTGTCTATTCTCTTATGAAAGCCATTCTGCTCTTCCGTCCCTGGTTGAGTGCACTTCCGTCCCTGGTTGTCTATACTGAGGTACAGAAAGGTCTTTAATATCCAAACAAAGACATTCCACTGGCCCAGGTGAGCTGCTGACCAAAATGAAGCCACCTATCTCCTGTCTCTATGGACACCTTCACCTGTGAGGACTATTATCATTCTCATTTGCCACTTAATTTTTTCCCTATTTCACTTTTTTTTTTTTGAAAGAAGTCTCACTAGGTGGCAAAACAATCTGTGGAAGCCTTGACAGGTTTAATGAAACTGAGACCTTGAGGGAATCCACTGGGCAAAATCTCCAGTATCTATATGTGGAGAAGGGGCTGTATGAGAAACCATGAAAACTGATGACAGAGAGAACTGTAGTTGTCTAACCTGTGCACAAGCCCTTCCGACTGTCTGAACTGCAGATCAGGCTGGGTAAAGGCTCGCTTAGATGAACTGCAGTAAGAGGTGCTTCAGGTGTCGGGATCCACCTCTGCTTCATCACTGAAACTGAACAGGATCTGAGTAGTAGAAAATGGGGCACTTTCCTGATTTTTTTTTTTTTTTTTTTTTTTGACAGAATCATTCTGTTGCCTAGTCTGGAGTGCAGTGGCACCATCACAGCTAGGATTACAGGCACATGCCACCATGCCTGGCTAAATTTTTTTATTTTAGTGGAGATGAATTGTCACTATATTGCTTAGGCTGATCTCAGACGCCTGAGTTCAAGCAATCCTCTTTAGTGATTTTAAGAAACTTACAAGACAGAGCTATGACAAAGCTCTGTGGACCCAAGGCAAAGAGTGTAACAGGTTGACTTGTAAGGATCACCATCAATCTTAGAAACCTAACCCATAGTCCTCCAATACTGCTGTTCTTCTGGGCTTGACTCTGTTCCTAGGACTTTATTCCAATCCTTGACTGTACCTCTTTTTTTTTTTTTTTTTTTTGCCAACCCTTGGTCTTTTCAAATAGAACTTACAGAGATCAAAACTCTAACTCTGAAACTGAGTGTACTGCTTCACATTCAAGGTAGGAAGAGGAACTACAGGTATGAAGTATTCTGCACAGACAGGCTTTAGAGCAGCTCTGAATCAGACTCCCTACCTTTGTTCAGGGAAACGCATATGCATTAGGATCAGATCCCCTCTGAGGAGGTAGGGCTGGTTATGCCCAGAAAGTGATGTGGACACAGGTTGCCTTATAGACACTGCATTGCATTTTAGATGGACCACCTTTTCATCAGGCCTTCTTAGTGACCCAATCGAACAGCCTTCCTACAACCATTGTGCTTTGGTAGGCTGTAGTTTCTTCTGAAAAAGCTAAGGAAATTTTCTAAGGTAAGACAGGAAAATCTTGTTTTAGATTGTAATAATAAATCACAATTTTAAAAATTATGCTTCAATGCATTGTCATTTTTTTCACTCAGCTTTTATCAGATCCATTTTCTAGGCAAGGAATCAGAGACTCAGAGACACAGTGAGCAGACCTTAATTTATCCAGACATGCACTTAGAGGGCTTAGTTTCTCATAAGGGGCTTCTAAATGTAGACAGTGTGTGTCCCATGTAGACCCGAGAGGAATCAATTCACTCTATTTGAAGACTCCCCAAACTCATATTTTGTAGAAACCAAAAAACAAAATATTTGGTAGAGAAGGTGGATTAGTGTCTGAATGGTACATACAGGCAGAGCTACATTACTTGGCTCCTATGTGAAGAGAGAGGGAGCTGCAGAACAACTAAATGGGAGGGCTGAAATATATGAATTTCTTCAGTTGAAATTGTACACAGTCCTGGCTCCTTAATCTGTGTCCACCTCCCAGCAGGTATGGGAGGTATGAGTTGAGCTCAGGGGAAACAAACTTAGCTCTGGAAATCTGGAGAAGCAGTGGGCAGGGCTGATCCCCCAAGTACCCTGATGAATCCCAGTGTTCTTTCTGTTCACTTACCTAAGGGAAGTTATTCAAATTTTAAATCCATTTTGAATCAAAATATTTATATATGTATATTTTTAAAAAACTTTAAATTTAAAGAAACTAGTATTAGTTATGGGAAAACCAGAAGGGTACCCTCATTTGGAAATAATCTTTGAGAAATCTTTGCAGAGTGAACAGTTGGCATTTGATCTTTCCAAAATCCAGCTAGCATGCACTTAAGAAAAAGGAAAATCAGGACATTTAGAAAATGAAATGTTAACTTATGTATGTCACTTTAACATTTATTAAGGATATTAATGAGGCAATTGAAAATTGAAAATGCAGTTTTGCTATTTTAAAAAAATCTTCTTGTGTGAGAGTAGACTTCCCTTGGTAAATGTCCACGGAAATATTGAACATTTAATTTTTCATTACTTCTCAACAAAATCATGTATTTCCTAGAAGGTGCGCATTTTGCATGCCTCAATATCCATAGTTGTCACAAAATACTCAGAAAACAAAGCATTAAACTATCCCATATTTTAAATTAAAAATATTTTAAAAAATAACTCTGACAACACTGAAATGTGTGAAATTACAATATATTCTGAAATGATTACCTAAGAAAATTAGGGGATGTCATCCACGTTTGTCTCAAAGGAATTCAGATTTATGATTCATCTTAAGAAATGCGAAAAAGAACACATTAAAGATGGATAAAGGAATTTATTAATACACACAGTAAATATTGTTTTAAAGCAATGATTCAGGCCTCCTGGACCCAGCGCAGGTCCTGGCCCAAGAAGTCCCTGGAACAGAGCCCCTGCTTTTGTGCCTGCCTACTGGGTGAATGAGGAATAGGAACCTACATTCCTCATCCTTGGTGTGAATTTGCATGCTCCCCACAGACCAAGTGTGGCAATTCAGTTGTAGTTCTGACAGTAAATGGCCCGTTCTGACTGGGCTGGTGGGGGTCCTGGTCCAGCCACTTCCAGCCAGGTGCCCCTGGGTCGCGAAGGCGCCACACCTGCTCCACTCAAGACGTGCAGCTCCACCCACTCACGCTAGAGAGGAAGAACTTCTGCCATAAACTTTTGTTGTTATTGTTTTATTTGGTTTGGTTTGAGACAGGGTCTCGTTCTGTTGTTCCGCCTGGAGTGCAGTGGCCCCATCACGGCTCGCTGCAGCCTCGACCTCCTGGGCTCAAGCGATTCTCATACTTCAGCCTCCGGAGGAGCTCGGACCACAGGCACCCACCACCCCACCTGGCTAAGTTTTCGTATTTTTGTAGAAACAAGGTCTCGCTCTGTTGCCCAGGCTGGTCTCGAACTCCGCCCACCTCAGCCTCCCAAAGTGCTGGGATTCTAGGCGAGAGCCACTGCACCCAGACTCCTAAACAGTTTTTAATTTGTCCAGAAGGAACCCGATCATCAACCAATGTAAGTGGTCTGACCACCCTGGCCATAAAGTATCAGAAACATTCAACTTGCAGCGAGTGGAAGCAGCCCAGCCCCACTGCACATAAAACACTCGTGTGGTGGCAAACACGGAGAACAAGGCTGCACTGGCCGGAAGTGGGGACAGATCCGGATGCGCCCTGGGCACAGAGCAGGGAAGCTCAGGCCCGGACCACACTGGTTCTGCCCTCTTTCTGGCCCGCTACCCCATCCTGAGACCCCAGCTTCCGGCGGACCTGGATGCACATTTTCCAGATGAAAGGCCTCTTTCCTGGAGTGGATTTCCATATTTTCTGTTCACAACTCCGTGTCGCCGCCCTCCACACCTAAGATCTGGCGTCGGGCGTCACTGCCGACGTCACAATTCCCGCGCCTACTTGTCTCAGCCGCGGAAGCTCTACGTAGCTGTCAGACGCTGGGAGGTTGGTGCCCCGCCATGTTTTTCTGCCTTTTGTCTTTTCACCCTCTCGCTTCCACACCCAGTGCCCCGTCTAAGTCCCCACTCGGAAGTGGATTCTCACCCCTCGCGGCCCTTTGTGGGCAATGCCAGGAGGAGGAAGACCGCAACCTCCCGCTGGCTTTGGGATATCTTAGACATCAGTAGTCTCCTAAGGCCCTCCACCCTGTCCGCACCCCTCCTTCATCCTCGCGTCTCTTGGGACCCTGCCCTGCTGCCCTCAGTCCTCTCCTTAGTCGCAGACTCGGAGAGGCCCCTGAACCCCCTCGGCTTGGACATCACGGGCTACAGTCCTGTGACACCCTTTGATCTTCTGTTCCAAATCTCATTCCACTGACTGTGCCTGTCAGGGTGTGCTTAGATTTTTGGTGTCCCAATGTAAAGTGTGCTCTTATTGGAAAAGGGGCTTCTTCCTTCTGTTCTTGTGAATGTAGATGTGAAGCCAGGGGATAAGGAGAAAAGAGAGGCCAAAAGAGATTCAGAGAGCCAGGGAGCCAGGGAGAGTGAGGTTGAAAAAGAAGGTAAAATTGACTATTGGGAAGCTGTCTCTGATGGATTTTGAAAAGCAGTGATAATGAAAGAGTTCTAGAAGCTTTGTAGAAGGTGTTGAAAAAATAGTGAAAGTTTTGTGGGCAAGAAGTAGTAGGATAGATGACATAGACAAAGAGAATCAGGAGAGAGGTGGAGGACAGAATAGAAAGGGGATTCTGACCAACCATAGCAGGGAGGAGTAAAGGAAAGATAGATCCCTAATTCATTAGGGTTTTTAAAAAAAATACTTTAATTATATACACTTTTAATTTTGTTTCATATTCAGATGATGAGACCTTTTTAGTTTTTCAGTCTTTATTATATTTTGGGAATATCTTCTAGTACTTATAAAAGGATTTTATGCTATTTCAATGTGCTCTTGGAAAGGATCTTGATTTTTTTATATTAACAGTCAAAACCTGATTTAATCAGTAAGTCTATTCTTCTACTGTTTCCATTATTTCCTTACATGACCTTTTAACTGGGTCTGTAAAATACAATTTTCTGTGAAGTGTATGTTCCCTTGACCTCTCTCTGTAAAATTTTCAAGGATGAGATGAAGTGACCAGGAATTTTGTTCTAACAGAGTCATTCTGTTCCTGATTACTAAATTGCTCAGAGCTATTTCAATTCAATAATTAGGTATCCTTAATTTCATAGTTTTGATAATTAATGAGTTGTTCTGGAAAAAAGGAATTAAATGCTTGAAATCAGATTATTGTGATTAAAACCATGAGAAAGAAGTTGCTCAAAAGTATTAAATATGGTATAGAATCTTTATGGGAAGGAGAAGGACAAACCCTATCACAGTTCATCATAGCACATAATTCTTGTGAAGCTAGTGGTGGTTCTCTACTGGCTCTACAGTAGGTTCTCTACTGGTTCTCTACAGTGCTCTCTACTGGCTTCTCCTACTGACCTTGCCTACCCCAAGACCCAAGTACAGAATGTCAAGACAGTTTGATGGGGGGAGAGTCAAGACTTTTTAAACTAAGTGCAGAACAAAAGTATCTCTCCAATTAGGAGGGGACACTTGGTGCTGTAAAGTGAGCTTGGAGAATGACAAGAAACATGCTGTTTGTGAGTTAAGGATCCAGAAATGGGAGAGAGACTGGAAAGTTCAACAAGAAACATGAAAATCTCTGCCCATCTTCACTTGGTGACCCTGTGCTTAGCAGCTACAAGAAGAGAATGTGGGGACAAGAAGAGAATGTGGGGACTGATTTCAAGGAAAGGTCAGTCTAGCTCACATACTCAGCTGTTACTATGTAATGTGTGGGTTTCAGTAGGATAGAAGAGTTTTCCACAGGCAGTGGCAGAAAACTCCACCTGTTTGTCTTCATTAGAAGGTTATTGCCCCTGAATCATTGATGTTTCGGTTGATGGGAGAGCACTATCTTATCTACATGTTAAATTCCTCACCATGAGCATGGTTGTGGCAAAGGAAGGGGTTATATTCATGTCAAGCCCTAGAAGTCACATTCTCAATACTCAAGGTGATTTCCCAAGATGGATCTTGCCAGAGAGAAACAGAGAGAAAACTTAGAGAAGGATCAAGGAGTTAGGAATGGCTCTTAAAAAAAAAAAAAGGTGGTATTTTTAATTGATGGTTCTGCCTTCCCATTTCTGAAATGCTGTTTTTAGGATGTGCTAATGTCTTATTTAAATACCCTGCCTAACACATTTGCTAGCACTCTCTAGTGGCCTTTCCTAAGCCCCTTCCCATCTATAATCAGATTCTATCTCACTGTGAATGAGCAACATGAAAATTGTGAAGTGACTTTATTTATGGGGTCATCATGGGAAGGGCTTCTTGCTCAGACATGTATGGGAAATGAGGAGTATGCTCCTTACTATCAGTGAGGTTGGGCAGCTGCCATTTTTTAGCGCACACAGCTGCATGCACTGTCAGGTACCTGTAGACCAGGATTAGAGAAACTGCATGTATATGTACTATATTAATGTTCAGTAATAGTTGGATAATCCTGGAAAAGAAGAGTGATAAAGTGAAGCTTGCTCTAGTTGATTTTTTTTTGTTATAGATTTGAAAAGTAACAAAGTGAATCAGTGTGTATCAAGCCTGAAAGTATTAATGATTTGGAATAGAAAGGAGAAGTCTGAAGCTGACACCACTAAAAAATTAAAATGACATTTTGTCGACACGAAAGAGAGTGTTATATTCTGTAACTGCTTTTAAAAAAAATGAGACTAACCGAAACATCTAACAGTAGGAATTTATTAAATTATTCACGACAGACCCATCCCAAGGAAACCTTACTTTTCATGGAATTTTAAAGAATGCTTTAGTGGTTATTCCAGTGTACCAATGGAATCACTGAGTTTTCTGTAAAGGCTTGAGGGTTCCTATGCTTTGGGCAAGTTGGAGTTTGCTGGGTCAAGAGATGGTACATTCATATTTTGATAATTTTGGGAAATATCTTCCCATGCCCTCCAAAACTGCAAATACATTCTGACCCACCAGCAACCTGTGAGATTTTCCTCCTATTTTAACTTGATACCACATACTTTAATTTTTTTTTTTTTTTTTTTGCAGAAATGGAAAAATGACAACTCTTTGTATTTATTTCCATGTAATTGATTACTAAGGGCAGACAATACATTTTATTAATATTTTATTTTTAGACATGTACATGTAAATTTATTTTCTACTTGACTCCTCTCATTATGTTTTTAGGTAGTTTTAATTATGCATGTGTATAAATATATATGCACTTTGTGTGTTTTTGTTATAATTTTTCTGCAGTGAAACATACAGCTTTCCTTGATGCCCTCTGCTTCTTTTTTGTCCTCCTCTGGAAGGTCTACCCTTTTTATTTATTATAAAATACTATATTCATTTCATCCCTGATATTATATTGTTTAAAGTTGTTTGTTGTAGATGTTTAGTTTGACTTAATTTTAGTTTTCAAATAATATAGATGCAGATCTAATTTGACAAATCTCTACCTTGTATTTCATTTCAGTTATTTTGGCTTT
The DNA here is from genome assembly GCF_002776525.5 of Piliocolobus tephrosceles. Lineage (NCBI taxonomy): Eukaryota > Metazoa > Chordata > Mammalia > Primates > Cercopithecidae > Piliocolobus > Piliocolobus tephrosceles. Next base: position 4,300,270 of record NC_045440.1, on the reverse strand, counting down.
GTCCTGACTGAAAATCAAAATTGATATTTAGACCTTTTTAATTTTTTTTATTTTACTTTAAGTTCTGGGATACATGTGCAGAATGTGCAGGTTTGTTACATAGGTATGCATGTGCCATGGTGTTTTGCTGCACCTATCAATCTGTCATCTAGGTTCTAAGCCCTGCATACATTAGGTATTTGTCCTAATGCTCTCCCTCCCTTTACCCCGACTCTCGACAGGCCCTTGTGTGTGATGTTTCCTTCCCTGTGTCCATGTGTCCCACTTAGGAATGAGAACATGGTGGTGTTTAGTTTTCTGTTCCTGTGTTTGCTGAGAATGATGGCTTCAAAATTCATTCATGTCCCTGCAAAGGACATGAACTCATATTTTTATGGCTGCGTAGTATTCCATAGTATATATGTGCCACATTTTCTTTATCCAGTCTATCATTGATGGGCATTTGGGTTGGTTCCAAGTCTTTGCTATTGTAAATAGTGCTGCAGTAAACATATGTGTGCATGTGTCTTTATAGTAGAATGATTTATAATTGTTTGGGTGTATATCCAGTAGTGGGATTGCTGGGTCAAATGGTATTTCTGGTTCTAGATCCTTGAGGAATCACCACACTGTCTTCCACTGTGGTTGAACTATTTACATTCCCATCAACAGTGTAAAAGTGTCCCTGTTTCTCCGCATCCTTGCCAGCATCTGTTGTTTCCTGACTTTTTAATAATCACCATTCTAAATGGCATCAAATGGTATCTCATTGTCGTTTTGATTTGCATTTCTCTAATGAGCAATGATGATAAGCTTTTTTTCATGTTTGGTGGCCGCATAAATGTCTTCTTTTGAGAAGTGTCTGTTCACATCTTTTACCCACTTTTTGATGGTTTTTTTTTTTTTTTTTTTTTTTTTTTTTGTAAATTTGTTTAAGTTCCTTGTAGATTCTGGATGTTAGACTTTTGTCAGATGGGTAGCTTGCAAAATTTTTCTCCTGTTCTGTACATTGCCCGTTCATTCTGATGATAGTTTCTTTTGCTCTGCAGAAAGTCTTTAGTTTCATTAGATACCATTTGTCAATTTTGGCTTTTGTTGCAATTGCTTTTGGTGTTTTAGTTATGAAGTCTTTGCCCATTCCTATGTCCTGAGTGGTATTGCCTAGGTTTTCATATGGAGGGACAACCAAATATCTTATGTTCTCACTTATATGTGGAAGCTAAGCTATGAGGATGCAAAGGCATGATAAGAATGGTAAAATGGACTTTGAGGACTCTGGGGAAAGGGTGGGTGGGTGGTGAGGGATGAAAGACTACACATTGTGCAGGGAACACACTACACCAAAATCTCAAAAATCACCACTGCAGAACTTATCCATGTAACCAAACACCACTTGTTCACAAAAACTTATTGAAATAAATGAAAATAAAGAGGCACTCAACAATCCCCCAGAAATCTGCATATAGCTTTTGACTCCCCAAAACTTCCCTAATAGTCTACTGTTGACTGGAAGCCTTAGTGATAATATAAAGCCATTTAATACATATTTTTATGTTATATGTACTATATGCTCAATTCTTACAATGAAGTAAGCTAGAAAATAAAATAGAAAGTAGGACAGGGGATACTAGAGGCAGGGCAGGGTAGGGGGACTGTGGCAGAAAGGAAAAAAAAAATGTTAAAGGGTATAAAACTATAGCCAGATAAGAGGTATGAAGTTCCAATGCGTTATAGCAGTGTAGGATGACTTAGTACTTTTTGCTCATCAGGTCTGATTAACATGATGTAACTAACGTGGTGGACCAGTGTGATCTTCTGTGGACTTTCTAGGGGATCCAGGTCCCTCCAGACTATACTGAGGCAGAGAACTGGAGTGTTAACATAGCTCTGGGAAAGACCATGATTTTATCCATTATGAATATTTGTCCTTTGTAAATGGAGCCTGCTTCTAATCCTCATTCTTGACAGATATTGAAAAGAACACATTCACTAGATCAGTAGCTGCACATCTTACATCAGAGACTGTGCTACTCTGCTCTGGTAATATACTACTACGAGCATAGCTGTGTAATTGAGGCTGCCACTTAAAAAAATTCAAAAAACTATAAAAACAAAACACAAATAAATAAAATAATGACTAATTACAACAATGACCATTATTACATTAATGGTATTAATTATGCTATTGATAATGATTAGAAAACCCCAAGGGGCTTAGAAATTATAGTATAGTCTTACCTAACTGAATAAGGTATCTGTAAGAGGCCTAATGGACTAGACTGGAGCCCAAGCCCTAGGTGTGCACAAGGAAATATGTCACAAGAGGCAAAAAAGAACAGGAGGGAAAAGAGAATCAGCTTGGCGAAGGGCGATGGGAGAATGTGGGAACTTCTGCATAAATACCCAGCAGAGAGGTCAATGGGTGCTGGTAGAGGGGTTCTGGTCTGAGACCTGTCTTCAGAATGACACCTATCAGATTTAAGGACTTCAGCTGCCTGACAGGCGGGTATTAATACAAGCAAAGTTTTGGGTGTATTGGTAAGTTTTTGGATTCAACTCCAAGACAAAATCTAGGAGACAAATAATTGATCAAAGAAATAATTTATCAAAATTAAAATCTTCTGCTCTGCCAAAGGCACTGCCCAGATCATGAGAAGAGAAGCCACATACTATAGGGAAATCATTTGCAAAAGGCATATCTGATAAATGACTGTTACTCAAAATATATGAAGAATTCCAAAGATTGAACAATAAGAAATCAACAACCTGATTTAAAAATGTGCAAAATACCTGAAAGGATACCTCACCACAGTAAATATACAGATTGCAATAAGCATAAGATGGGATACTCAATATTATATATTATTAAGTAATTGAAAATTAAAACAACAATGAGATACCTCTGCATTAAAGTGGTGTGGTGGAAGCCTAAAACATTGACAACATCAAATGCTGGCTAGGATGTATAACAAAAGGAACTCTCATTTATTGCAGGTGGGAATGCAAAATGATATGGCTACTTTGGAAAACAGTTTGGCAGTTTCTTTCTTTCTTTCTTTCTTTTTTTTTTTTTTTTTTTTTTGAACAGTCTTGCTCTGTTGCCCAGGCTGTGGCATGATCTCGGCTCACTGAAACCTCTGTCTCCCAGGTTCAAATGATTCTCCTGCCTCTGCCTCAGCCTCAGCCTCCTGAGTAGCTGGGATCACAGGTGCCTGCCACTACCCCACTAATTTTTTGTATTTTTAATAGAGACAGTTCACCATGTTGCCAGGCTGGTCTCGAACTCCTGACCTCAAGTGATCCGCCAGCCTCAGTCTCCCAAAGTGCTGGGATTACAGGCGTGAGCCACCGTGTCTGGCTGGCAGTTTCTTTAAAAGCTAAACAGGATGGGCACCAGGCCTCATGCCTATAATCCCAACACTTTGGAAGGCCAAATTGCTTGAGGCCAGGAGTTTGAGACTGCAGTGAGCTGTGATTGCACCACTGCACTACAGCCTGGGCAACAGAGTGAGACCTTGTCTCTATTAAAAACAAACATAAAAAACCTAAACATACCATATAATCCAGCAATTGCACTTTTTTGTGTTTACCCAAATAAACTGCACTGGAAAATCATGCACATAAGTATTTGTACCAGCCTTATTCATAATTGTGAATACATGTAATGCACAAGGATTTTCTTCAGTATGTGAAAGGATAAAGTCTGCTATATCCAAATAATGGGATATTACTTAGCATTAAAAAGATGAGCTATTGGCAAGGCACAGTGGCTCATGCCTGTAATCTCAGCACTTTTGGAGACCGAGGTGGGAGGATTGCTTGAGCTCAGGCACTTGAGACCAGCCCGGGTGGCAAAGTGAGACCTCATCTCTACTAGAAATCAAAAACATTAGTCGGGTATGGTGGCATGGTCTTGTAGCTCCAGCTACTCAGGAGACTGAGGTGGGAGAATCACTTGAGCCTGGGAGGTCAAGGTTGCAGTCAGCCTTGATCATGCCACCGCACTCCAGATTACAGCCTGGGCAACAGAGTGAGACCTTGTTAAAAAAAAAAAAAAAAAAAGAAAAAGAAAAAAAAATGTTGTTAACCCTTGAGAAGACATGGAAGAACAATAATACATAATATTAAGAAAAAGAAGCCAATCTGAAAGGTCTACATACTGTGTGATTGCAACTATGTGACATGATGGAAAAGACAAAACTATGGAGGCAGTACAAAGATCAGCAGCTACCAGGTGTTAGGGTTAAGGGAGTGAATAGGCAGAGCATAGAGGGTTTTGGGCCATTTAAACTGTTATTTGTGAACAATACTGCTGAAAACATGTCACCCTTTATCTGAAGTTTCAGTTTTGACAGTTTCAGTCACCTGTAGTCAACCGCAGTCTAAAAATTTTAAGTAAAAAGAATTCCAGAAATAAATAGTTTCAAAGTTTTAATTTGTGGGCTGTTCTGTACCATGACGGTGAAATTGCTGTCTGAACTACTGACATCATTGTGGCAGTATGATCCAGTATCACCTGAAGCAGACCATCCTCCTTCTGACATTTTGTTAGAAGGTCAGTAGTAGTGTAATACTATGTCATAATGCCTGTGCCCCTTCTGACATTTTGTTAGGTCACTAGTAGTGTAATACTAAGTCATAATGCCTGTGTCATTCATCTCACTTCATATGAACACATAGGTATTTTAGCATCTCACATCATCACAAGAAGAAGGGTGAGTACAGTACAATTTTTTTTTTTTTCGAGACGAAGTCTCACTCTGTCACCCAGGCTGGAGTGCAGTGGTGTGATCTCAGCTCACTGCAACCTCTGCCTCCCCAGTTCAAGCAATTCTCCTGCCTCAGCCTCCCTAGTAGCTGGGATTACAGGTGTGTGCCACCACACCTGGTTAATTTTTGTATTTTTAGTAGAGGTGGGGCTTCACCATGTTGGCCAGGCTGGTCTCGAACTCCCGACCTCAGGTGATCCCCCACTTCGGCCTCCCAGAGTGCTGGGATTACAGGCATGAGTCACCATGCCCAGCCCAGTACAAAATATTTTGAGATACACAACACACATACAGAGAGACCACATTCACAAAATTTTATTACAGTGTAATGTTATAATTGTTCTTTTATGATTGGTTATTGTTGTTAGTCTTTTACTGTGCCTAATTTATAAATTAAACTTTATCATAGGTCTGCATTTATAGGAAAAAGAGAATATATATATTCAGTACTATTCATAGTTTCAGGCATCCACTGGGTCTTGGAACATGTCCTCTATGGATAAGGAAACACCACTACATAGGTTGTCAAAACTCATGGAATGTACAACACTAAGAGTGAACTCTAATGTAAACTATGGACTTAGGGTGATTAGGATGTGTCAGTGTAGGTTTATCAATTGTAACAAATGTACCCCTCTATTGGGGGATGTTGATAATGGAAGAGATGATCAATTTGTGGGGTCAGGGGTTATATGAGAAAACTCTGCATCTTCTTTTCAATTTTTCTATAAACCTAAAACTACTCTAAGAATAGTTTCAAAAAACAAATGGCATAATGTATTTTTTCTTCAATTATGTCTACATGATTTACCTAATTATTGGGGAAATATTTTGTAAAAGGCATGTCTTGATTAGATTTACATTGATTCCCATCTGACGTAATTAGGGTGTTTCTTTTGAATTGTATGTTTGATGAGGTTATCATCAGTATGTAAGGGAAGATCTATGCCCAAACAGCAATTTTTTTGGTGAGAGAAAGAATCTCTGGGCTCCTTTGTGTGGTGACTGCAACCTCAAGAAAAACTTGACTTTCTTGGCTTTTTAATATGTCTGGGACCTGGTAAGTACTTGAGAGAATATTTATTAGGAATGATAGATTATTTTATAAAATATTTTGTTATTAGAAAATAATTGCTTAATCTGACCGTAGATATTTGAAAACAGGCCATCCAAGAGCAGGTTAGGTTATTATGAAATAAAGACTTTATTTGTATTTATAATCCATATATAATTGCCATAGAGGAAACTTGCCTAATCATAGCATTCAAAAGTTGATTTACCTATATTTAGACCATCATCAGGAAAGAGGATTAATAAACACATAAATGTGTTACAGCTCATTGCAACCTTGAACTCCTGGGTTCATGCAGTCCTCCTGCCTTCGCCTCCCAGAGCACTGCAATTAGAGATCTGGCTAGTCCCGAACTCCTGACCTCAAGTGGTCTCATGCCTTGGTCTCTCAAAGTGCTGAGATTACAGGTGTGAGCCACTGCTCCTGGCCACCTATGTGTTTTCATACTGCTAAGATTAAGTTTCTTGTATATTCCAGATATTAGCCCCTTGTTGGATGAATAGTTTGCAAATATATTCCTCCATTCCACAGGTTGTCTCTTCACTCTGGTGACTTTTTCCTTTGCTGTGCAGAAGCTTTTTAATTTGTCTGGTTTTTAGAAAACTGTTTTAGTTTTGTTTTTGTTGCCTGTGCGTTTGAGGTCTTAGCCCTAAAATTTTTACCTAGATCAATGTCCTGAAGTTTTTGTTCTCTGTTTTATTTTTGTAGTTTTACAGTTTCAGGTCCTACATTTACGTTTTAATCCCTCTTGATTTGATTTTTGCATATGGTGAAAGTTAGGCATTTTTTATGCATATGGATGTCAGATTTTCCCAGCACAATTTATTGAAGAGAGTTACCTTTCCCCAGTGGTATTCATGACATCTTTGTTGAAAATCAGTTGACTGTAAATATATAAATACACAAATTTATCTCTGAGTTCATTACTCTGTTTCATTGGTCTATGTAGCTGTTTTCATACCACTACCATGCTGTTTTGGTTATTACAGTTTTGTGATATATTTTGAAGCCAGGTAATATGATGCCTCCAGCTTTGTACTTTTTGCTTGGGATGGCTTTGACAATGTGTACTCTTTTTTTATTCTATATAAATTTTAGAATTGTCTATTTCTGTGAAAAATGACATTGGTACTTTGACAGAGATTATGTTGATTCTGTAGATTGCTTTAGGCATTATGGTAATTTTAATGATATTAATGCTTCTGATCCACAAATGTGGTATGTCTTTCCATTTGTTTATGTCTTATTAATTGTGTCTCATTTGTTTGTGTTTCTTCCATTTGTTTCCATTTGTTTGTGTTTATTTCATCAGTGTATTGTTGTTTTCCTTGTAGAGATCTTTCATCTTCTTGGTTAAATGTATTTCTAGGTATTTTGTTATTTTTGATAACTATTGTAAATGGTATTGTCTTTTTATTTTTTTATCAGCTAGTTAATTATTGGCATATGAAAACACTGATGATTTTTCTATATTGATTAATATCCTACCACTTGACTCTTTATCAGATCTAAGAGATTTTTGATGAAGTCTTTAGGCTTTTCAAGGTATAAGATTATATCATCTGCAGAAAGGGACAATTTGACTTCCCCCTTTTAAATTTTGTTGCTATTTTTTTTTCTTGCTCTATTGCTCTGGCTGGGACTTCAAGCATTACAGTGAAGAGAAGCATTGAGAATGGACACCTGTGTCTTGTCCCTTATCTTAGACAAAAAGCTTTCAACTTTTTACCTTTGAATGATGTTAGCTATGAGTTTGTCATATATGGTCTTTATTGGGTTTCGGTAGCTACCTTCTGTATTTAATCTAAGAGTTTTCATTATAAAGGGATGTTGAATTTTATCAAATGCTTTTTCCTCGTCTATTGAGACATGTTTTTAACCTTTTATTTTGTTAAGGTGGTAGATCACATTTGTAGATTTGCATATGTTGATCCATCCTTGCATTCTTGGAATAAATTTATCTTGATCATGGTGAATGGCTTTTGAAAAATGTTATATTCAGTTCACTCGTATTTCATTGAGGACTTTTGCATCTATGTTCACCAGGAATTTTGGCCTGAATTTTTTTTCTTATAGTGTCCTTGTCTGGCTTTGGTATCAGGGTAATACTGGCCTTGTAAAATTAGATTGGAAGTATTTTCTTCATTTCAATTTTTTGGAAGAGTTTGAGAAAAATTCATACTAGTTATTCTTTAAATGTGTTAGAGTTCACCTGTGAAGCCATTTGGTCCTGTGGTTTTCTCTGATGAGAGATTTTTTACTTAATAATTCAATCTTCTTACTCATTACTGGTCTATTCAGATTTTTTATTTAGTTGTGCTTCAGTCTTGGTAGTTTGTATGTGGCTAGAAATGTATCCATTTGGTTGTATGTGTCTAGGAACATTTTCATTTATAGATGAATTTGTTAGTATATAACTTTTCATAGAAATTTTCTATAATCATTTGTATTTCTGTGATATCTGCTGTAATATCTTCTCCTGCATTTTTCATTTTATTTATATGAGTCTTCTTTTTGTTCTAGCCTAGTTAATGGTTTGTATATTTGGTTTACATTTTCTAAAAAACAGCCCTTAGTTTTATGAATTTCTTTCTAGTCTTTCTCTAGTTTTTATTTTATTTATTTCTCCTCCAATTTTTTTCCCTCTGCTAACTTTGGGCTTAGTTTTTTCTTTTTCTTTTTTTAGGTCCTTGAGGTGAAACATTAGATTGTTTATTTAAGATGTCTTCTTTTTGATACAGGCATTTATTGGTATATTTTTTTCTCTTTCATTTTATTTCAATAGTTTTTGGGGGAACAGGTGTTTTTTGGTTACATGGATATGTTCTTTAGCGGTGATTTTGGAGATTTTGGTGCACCTGTCACCTGAGCAGTGTACACTGTACTCAATGTTTGTCTTTTATCCCTCACTACCCTCTCACCATTCCCCGTGAGTCCTCAAAGTCCACTGTATCATTCTTATACCTTTGGGTCCTCATAGCTTAGCTCCTTCTTCAAAGTGAGAACATACGATATTTGATTTCCCATTCCTGAGTTATTTCACTTAGAATAATGGTCTCCAGCTCCATCCAAGTTGCTGGAAATGCCATTATTTCATTTGTTTTTAATGGCTAAGCAGTATTCCATATACCACATTTTCTTTATCCACTTGTTGGTTGATGGTCATTTAGGCTGGTTCCGTATTTTTGCAGTTGCAAATTGTGCTGCTAAAAACATGCATATGCAAGTGTCTTTTTCATATAATGACTTCTTTTGTTTTTAATAGAATGGAGGTTCTACTTTTTGTTCTTTAAGGAATCGGAATCACCATACATTTTATACAGTTTTCTATAATGGTTGTACCAATTAACATTTTCACCGGCAGTGTATTTTCCCTTTTCACCTCATTCATACAAACATTTATTATTTTTTGATTTTATAATTATGGCTATTTTTGCGGGAGTAAGGTGGCATCTCATTGTGGTTTTGATTTGGATTTCCATGATAATTAGTGATGTCAAGCAATTTTCCATATGCTTGTTGGGTATTTTTGTATTTTCTTCTGAGAATTGTCTATTCATGTCCTTTGCCTACTTTTTTATGGGATTACTTGTATTTTTTCTTGCTGATTTGTATGAGTTCCTTGTAGATTCTGGATATTAGTCCTTCATCAGATGCATACTTTGCAAAGATTTCTGGCCTCAAGTAATCCTTCTTCCTTGGACTCCCAAAATGCTGGTATTACAGCCATGAGCCACCATGCCTGACCTATGTGACCTTACTATTAAAGTGTGCTTCTTTTAGGCAGCATATAGTTGGGAATTGTTTTTCATTTCAAACCACTCATGTTTTTTGAAAGGAAAATTTAATTCATTTACCTTTAAGGTAATTATTGGTAGTTAAGGACTTACTACTGAATTTTGCAATTTATTTTCTGGTTGTTTTGTTGGGGGGAGTTGTTCCTTCCTTTCTTGTCTTTTTTTGTGTTTTGATGATGTTTTGTTGTGGTATACCTTGACTCTTATGTAACAGGCTATTTTAAGCTGATGACAACTTAGTGTTAATTACATGCAAAACTTTTGCACTTTTCACTTTCCCTGTCACCATTTGTGGTATTGATGTCTAAATTTACATTTCCTTTTGTAATTTGTATTGCTTAAGAATTTATTATAGCTAGATTTTAAACTAGTTTTTTCACCTTCATAGTGCATATAAATTGCTTTAACATCACTTGTATGATTAGAGTATTCTGAGTATGAATATATATTGCTTATATCATAAGTTATTTTACCTTCATATATTTTATATCATTAATTTGCAGGTTTTTGTTTCAGTTTAAACTCACTTTAGCAATTTTGGTAAGACAGGCCTAATGATGATTACCTACCTTAACTGTTATCTGTCTGGGAAAAGTATTTCTCTCTCATTTCTGAAGAGCATCTTTGCTGAGTGAGGTATTCTTGATTGGACTTTTTTTTTCAGCATTTTTGAATATATTGTTCAGCCTTTCTGGTCCGCTTTGTTTCTGCTGAGAAATCTTCTCAAAGCCATAACCAGACTTGCTTGAATGTTATATGTTTCTTATGTCTTACTACTTTCAGAATCCTTTTGTTTTGATTCTTGATAATTTGATTGTGATATATCTTGGTGAACTCCTTTTGGATGACTGGATATTTGTAACTTTTCTGTACCTGGATTTTGTTGTCTTTCCTCAGATTTGGGAAATTTTAAGTCATTTTTATTTAAATTTGCTTTTGGGGATTTTTTCCCTCTATCTTCTCCTTTTGGAACTACTATTATGTCAAGGTAAATTTTTTTTGTTGTGTCCCATAATTCCCATAGGACTTTTTTATTATTTTTCGTTCTTTTTGTTATTGTGACTGGATTATTGTAGATGTCTTCTCTTCATGCTTGCTGATTATTCTGTCTAGATTCACCTTCACTATTCAGTGTAGTCTAGAATTCTTGATGAGCCAACTAGCAGAAACTCTAGACAGTGAGACTTTGCTGTTAGGTTCTCCAGTTAGGTGAGCTGATAACTATACTGTGAGATCAAGTGGAACTGCTGGCTGTTTTCTATGATCTGTTGATACTACTAGCAGGAATCTGTGGTCAGGTGAAACTGCTCTCTGTGCTCTGTAATCTCCTCTGATTGGGCAGGGTTACAGGCTGACTTCCATGGCTAGGCTGTATCATTCTTTAGAATCCATAGTTGAACAGGGAGATATACTTGGTTCTGAATTTAGGTGAGGTTTCTGGGCTTCCTGCTCAGACACTCGGCATGGGCAGGGCTAGAGGTTCTGCTTCTCAGATACGTATGAATGCAGGCTTACTTCTCAGCCTGGGGAAGCCTTTAGCAGCACACTGAGGCATTTTGAAGTCACTACTAGGTCAATGGGGTTTAGCAGGGCCACATACTTCTATCCAAACCTATTCATTCATTTGAATTTTCTCCCAACCTTCTTACTTTTGCCCCTGGGTGAGGAGGACAGTCCTCTGTGTGTTTGTCTTAGTGTGCTCTGCATGGCTCCATCATTTGGCCTGAGGATCACAATGAGGCTAAGGTCTGAAGTTTCATGACAAGTTGGTCTGGAAATTGTACACAAGACTATAGTCTCATGTTTTCTTTCCTGTCCTCAGCTTTGCCTTCTTAGTGCTGGGGCTGTCTGTGAAAATCCGGAAGTGGACTCCTTGCATCAAAGTCATTGAAAATGCAGCCACAGGTGAGTATGAAATGTCTCTTTTTACTTAAGTTACACCCATATTTCCAGAAAATGTGTGGGTCTTCTTCCATTGTCATGCATGTTCTAAGTGCAATCAACAGGTATTAGGGATCAGAGCTTTTGTTATACTTCGCCAAGACTCTAGGATGAGTATCCTTGGTCAGGAACTCATCAATAATTAATCTTCTTCCATAAGTATATAAATGTATCTTAGCCTCCATTAAAAATGTGGATTTAAATAGGAGTTGATAAATTTTATTTATTTCATGAAATCCATGATCTAACTGTGAAATAGTGAACACATTAATAGTGTTATTGGCTGTAATGGATTTAGGATTGTGATGAATGCAGGTCATAGAGAAGATTGAAGAACACTCATTTGCACTTGAAATGTTATAGTCCAAAAGGGAGCCAGGTATTTTCTCATGTGAGTTTAATGAATCTAGTGTGACAGGTTCTGGGTGAGCGCTGTGCAGTGTTAAGAGGCACATAAAAAGGTTTTAGACCAGAGAAAGCATGAGGTATAATTTAATTTTTCTTTTAAATTTCTTAAATTTTTGATTAAATGTATTTGTAATTTTGAACTATTTAAAGACAATACCTAAAATTCTCTTCATCATCCTTGTCTCTAATCACACCACTTTCCTCTATGTAATTATCTTGTTCTCAAATTTGATAATTGAAAGCAATGCATAGGTATATTTTTTAAATTGAGTCTATAAATTCATGAGAAGGAGTGTAATTGGTGGAATAAAATTTAAGCCCTGTGAAAATTTTTGCAGAAATATAGACCATAAGCTAATAAAGAAATTTATTTAAACCTTGAGCAAATAGACAAGATGAAGTTCAAAGAAATAAATTGATAACTGGTGCTTGAAATTTTCAGGGAAAATTCAGATTAGAAAGCCTCATACCTCAAGAATGATCAGGCTAATACTGCCCTTTGGAACAACAGTCTTAGAGGTTCCTGGCTTGTTCTGCTGCATTGTCTTTGAGCCTTTTAATGTGCGTTTGAGTCAGGTAGAGTTGAAGGAGACATGCCCACAGATCCTAATTTCTGTAAGAAACTCATTGAGTTCTGAAAAATGCTTACGATTGTTTCAAGTCTCTCTGTATTTTTAATGAATAATAGACTAATGATTTGTATTTAATGCTTATTTTCTAAGTAAAAAAAAACACTTCATACATAAGTTTTTTTCTTCCAACACACACATTAAGTTATTAAATCAATTGATAAATGAGGAACCTATGGTTCATTTAGCAGAGTAATTTAACCATAAGTGTAGTTACAAAGCAACAAATCATAAGTGTTATTTGCCTTGTGATGATTCTGTAAGTTACTTGAAATTGATAGGAAAGGAGTTGCAGTTATGAATTTTCAAGTGAAAATTTTATAATTACCTTTTTGGAAGTCAAAATTACCAATTTGTTGAACAATTTACAAGTTATATTATGCTACAACTCATGTTATATACCTTTACAATAAACTTTTATGAATTTGGATCATTTGTCTCTGAGAATGTATTTGAAAGGTAGATGCTAGCTCAGTACCGAGAATGAACTGGCTGGAGCTCAAATTGTACTTTGATATTTCCATAGACCCAGTTACTTCCTCTTCTTCAGTGTTGTCATCTCAACTGTCCTCCTCTGGACTTTGGCAAAGATTAGTTTGTTTAAATCTGAGTGTCTGATATTTTAGGAATCATTGACATTTGAGGATGTAGCTGTAGACTTCACCCAGGAAAAAGGGGCCTTGCTAAACACATCAGGAAGAAGCTGTACAAAGATGTGATGCTGGAAATTACCAGTCATCTGGTCAGCATTGGTGAGTCCGCCTACATTTATGTATGTCTCTTTATATATGTGTGTATTCATTCAGCAAGAATCTAAAACATCTTTGGCCACGCACCTTCAATCTCTGCCGTGATTCTTTCATAGCCCTTATAATTACATGATATTTTAATTTAATTCATTAATTAAATTAATTAGGTTTGATGGCATGTACCTGTAGTCTGAAGTACTCAGGAGTCTGGGGCATGAGAATTGCTATAGCCCAGGAATTTGAGGCTGCAGTGAGTTATGATTGCACCAGTGCACTGTAGCCTGGGTGACAGAGTGAGTCCCTATCTCTAAAAAACATTAATGCGGAAGATAATTCAGCCATAGTTTTAATATGTAAACACACTAGCCAACTACACAATAAAAAAAGCAATCGATTTGGAAAACTCCTCACTCATTACTCAGTTGAGCTAAAATATTCATATGGAAAATAATCCATATGTATGACATCTGTGTACCAAAGCTTTTACTAAGTGGTCTGATCACAAATGACAATGAAAGAATGAAAACAATGAATGTAAGTCTTTAGCAACCAATCAAAGCGTTAAATGCAATAGAGGACTCGTGCAGAGGAATATTCCTAATTCTATAATCACTGTGAAAGTGCCTTTATTCGTAATCTATTGTTAAGCAACATGGCACAACCCCTACGTTTAGAATAACTTTAAACAAACATTTGGCAAGCACCAACCTTGATGTACGCAAGAAAACTCATTGAAGGAATAACCTGTTAAACAGTAAGTGAGGAAGTATTTTTTATGAGAAACCTCTGATGAACACCAAATATTTTACAATGGAGAAGTTATTAGTGAAAACAATGACAAATTCTTTATTTGTGGAGTTACAGTTATGGCAATGTGAAAATCCACACTCAGCAATACTGTCTCAGTGTCAAGAATGAGGGAAAGTTGAATAATATTGATTTTTAGTTAATCTTAAAGTTCTGAAACCTTCTACTAGATTTCACATCAGACTACTGACAATAGGAAAAACAATGAAAAAAAATCCATGTTAGGTATGTCCTTCTCCTGCTCCCGTGTGTGTGTGTGTATAAAACACTAAAACATTTTGTACACCACATACTTTGTACCTTGGTTATGTAGAGGTGGTGTCTAGGGTGTATTCATATATTCATACTCATCAAGATATATAGAAATATTAAATGTGTTCAATTTTTGTACACCTGTTACATCACAATAAAGGTTAAAAAATAAAATTGACTTTGGAATAAAATTCATAATGAATTAATTAACACAATTCAGCAAATCAGAGCTTTTAGAATGATGAAAAATTTCATAAATTTTTCACTGATATTGAAAAATAATTATGACATTCGAGAATGAGGTGATCTGAGAATGTTGAATGCAGAATTAAAATGAGCTACTTTAAGCTTTCTAATAGACTAATACAAGTCTTTATAGAGGAAAACCTGTTGCTGAAAATTCTAATCAATGAAGTTCTAGTTTAATTTATGTAATTTTAAACATATAAACTTGTATTTTCCCTCCTTGGTATGGGAGAAGAGATTTATCACTATACTCTGAGTCTCGCTGTTTTCCAACAGACCTCATTGCTTTCCATACAGCTTAGCTTCACTCAATCTAACTTCTCACAAAATCCAGCTGTGTCTATTTCAAGGTGCGCACTCCTGTGATAACTGACTCCACTTGAACAATAACTTCTTTAATCCACTTATGAGGGCAGATTCCTCTTGACATAATTACCTCTTAAATGTTCCACCTCTTACTGTCATCACAATGACAAATACATTTTAACATGAGTTTCTGAGGGGACACTTAAGCCACAAAGCACAATTCTTTGCTAAAAGTAAACATTGTCGTAGAACATAGACAGGCCTAGGAGAAGGTCTAAGAGACTCACTCAAGTTTGGCCAAGCAAATAATATTTGTCACTTGTCATTTCATTGTGTTTCCTCAGGGGCAGTGTCTGAATTTTCTTTTCCTTTTGAGAATCCTTTTCATTTCTGTTGCCTGAATGCTTCATAGCCTTTTTTGAATATTGGATATTTTGAATTATTATAAATGGGATGTATCTGGAAAAATACCCCTACTCTCCTAGGAGTTGTTGTTGCTGATTTTTGTGGGTTGTACTCATTTATTTAGTAATTCACTGTGTGTTTGTTGTTGGGAAAGTTAAAACAACAGAATACTTTTTTTTTCCTCAGCAGTCTCTTCATTAAGTATTATCCTAGTTTTTTAAATATATATTTTATAATTTAAAAAACTTGATTCTGATTGTTTTTGACATCTCGATCATTGCTTTAGTTGAGCAAAATGGTTTTGGAGTTCCTTACACTAACATTTTTGGTGACCTCATTCCCCTCAGTATAATTTCGCATACAGCCATTTCAGACGTGATATTATTGTTTCCAACCCCCTTACAGTTTATGACTATTTACTATGATAATATATACTTTGATCTAAAAAGTCAAACATTTTCCATTTCTTTACTTTTTTATTTTCAAATTTGAGATACCTGTGTGTATGTCAACATTATTTAGTTATTTATTTTTCTTTGTTTTCAGCAAGAGGATAGGACTTCTAATTAGCACTAACCTAATAAGATATTTTATGTGAGATCTTTTTACTTTTCCACATTGTTCAAAATACACCACAGTGATTGGAAGCATAAAAATTTGTCATCTGTTAGTAGGGAGATGCTTTTGATTTCAGCATGATGTGTTACTTTATTATTTATATTTACCATATTTAGCATATAACATAATGTATATGTGTTATATGCACAGACATATGATACATATAGTTAATTTGGTAAGTATTGTTAATTTGTTTAGGATATACCCTGATTGCATTTTACTTGATGCCCATTAATTATTCTTAAGCATTTATAAGGTGTTTTTGAGAAAAGACATGAGGATATTCCATCTCCTCATTGATTTCACAAAAATTGGGTGTCATTGCACAATATTTTTACAGCATATTATATTTAAATTCAAAGAAGACATTTTGCATATTAAGTAAAATTTTAAGCTTAGCAAAGAAATGTTTGCATAATCATGGGGAGCAGGGAGGGTAATGGCCTCTGTCCTTTTCTGTACCTGCCATGATTGCTCCATTTGCGTGTCTCAGGTTACATGTACACTTAAGTCACTATCACCTTTTTACAGTCTATTAAAAATATCCTAACCTATATTAAGTTTTTTCCATTTACATCAACACAGTTAATAAATATTCTACTTTATGACATACTTTATAACCTTATACATTTGTTCATGATGATCTACTTCTGTGCAACCAAAAAGTATAAAATATATTTTACTGTCTTTATTTTTCATGGTATTTCAGGTTCAACATGATTTTCCTAGTCAAATGCACAATACCATTTAAATATTATTGATAGCACATGGATACTTTTTTTAATCATTAGCTATATTATTATCTATATTGACATCAAGCCCCTTAAGGTCAACTTAATGTATAGATGTCCATAGCATTGGGTTTAAACACTTTGTACCACTCTGAGTGGTGTTTTTTTTTTTTTTTTTTTTTTTTTTTTTCAGAAAACAGGAAGATCTAAAATTACTCATTCCATTTTTAAACATATTTGTCATTCTCTGAAAAAAAATCACCTATGAAATTATCAGTTTGAATATATTTTAAAAACTGTTTTTGGTTGGACGCAGTGGCTCATGCCTGTAATCTTAGCACTTTGGGAGGCCGAGGCTGCTGGATTGCCTGAGCTCAGGAGTTCAAGACCAGCCTGAGCAACAGGGCTGAAACCTCGTCTGTACTAAAATACAAAAATATTAGCTGGGCATGGTGATGTGCACCTATAGTCCCAGCTACCTGGGAGACTGAAGCAGGAGAATTGCTTGAACCCAGAAGGCAGAGGTTGCATTGAGCCAAGATTGCACCACTGCACTCCAGCCTGGGCAGCAGAGTGAGGTTCTGTCTCCAACAAAAAAACCCAAAAAACAAAAAACTGTTTTTAAGTAAATATTATGATAACCATCAAAGACAAGAACTCTGGAGAAAGTGAGGCAGTCACTGAGTCAACTCACCATTACAGTTATTTATTAAGTAGTCTTTCGAAAACGTTCAGCCAAGATGTGATAAATAATCTCTAAATTCTGAATGTTGTCCCTGATTCAGCTCATTCACTGACATCACTTCCTTTCCACCCACAGGTCAAGTGCAAAAACTGCGACGCCTATGGCCCCACGGCCAGAAGTACCAGGTGCCCCATGAAGTGCTGGAACGGAGCCCTGGTTCCCCAGACCTTTGGGAGAAAGGAAGGGAAGGAAAACCTGAATCCATGGAAGCCCCAGGTTCGAGGGAACCCGGGGCCCTTGAACAAGGAAAAGGGAGAGAAGGAAGAGAGACCAAGGTGAGCAGTGGGAGGGGTTTTCACCACCCTTAGGGAACTGCCACCTAAGGACATGGTGTCTCTGCACCCGCACACCGTGTGCCTTTCCGTCTCCGGGCCAGGGAAGGAACGCTGCAGAGAAAGAGACTCGAGCTCCTTTTCCTCCCGGGTTTCACACCCAGGACACCTCCTTTGGCTCTGGGAGATTCAGGGACGGGGAGAGTCCCAAAGTCGCAGAAAGTGTACACCCCTCTATGATGTTATTCCTAACAGCCAGGGGGCACAGGATGACATTATTGAAACTATGGCAGTGGATGTACATCCCTTCGGTCATCTTGTTCCTTATATCCTGGGTGGGAGAGGATGATATGATTCCGAAAATTGCAGGGGGTGTAGACATCCCCTGTGATATTGTCCCTAAAATCCAAAGGTGGAGAGGATGATATTTCTTCCGATTTCACAAGGTGTGTACACCACCCCTGTGATATGGTTCCCTATATCCAGGGGGTGAGAGGATGATGTTAGTCACAATATCGCAGGAGGTGTACACTCCCTAGTGATATTGTTCCTAATATCTGGGGACGGGGAGGACGATATCACTCCCAATACAGCAGGGGGTGTACACCCCTTCTGTGACATTGTTCCTAATAGCCAGAGGGGGAGAGGAAGATATTACTCCCAATATCGCAGGGGGTGTACACCCCCTTGTGATATTGTTCCCTATATCCTGGGAGGGAGACGATGATACTAGTGGCAATATCGCAGGGGGTGTAGACACCCACTGTGATATTGTTCCGAATATCCAGAGGGGGAGAAAATGATATGACTTCCAATATCACAGGGGGTGTACATCATCCTGTGATATTGTTTCTTATATTCAGGGGGAGAAGATGATATTACTCCCAATATCGTAGGGGTTGTACACACCTCCTGGGAAATTGTTCCTAATATCCTGAAGGGGAGAGCATAAGATTACTCTCAATATCGCAGGGGTATACACCTCCTTAGTAATATTGTTCTTAATATCCATGATGGGAGAAGATGATATGACTCCCAATATCGCAAGAAGTGTACAGCCGCCTGTGATATAGTTCCTAACATCTAGGTGGGGAGAGGATGATATTACTGCCCATATCGTATGAATTGTAAAACCCTTTTGATATTTTGCCTACAATCCTGAGGGGAGAGGATGATATTACTCCCAATATCGAAGAAGGTGTACACCCCCCTGTGACACTATGCCCAATATTCACTTTGGGAGATGATGACAATACACCCAATATTGCAGGGGATGTACACCCACCCTGGGATGTTGTTCCTTACATCGAGAAGGGGAGAAGATGCTATGACTCCCAATAACGCAGGGGCTGTGGCTGTACACCCCTCCTGTGATACTGTTCTTAATATCCTAGGGAAGAGAGGATGATACTACACCCAATATCGCAGGGGGTGTACACCCACCCGGTGATACTGTTCTTAATGTACTCCACCTCCCTCCACCAGGGATATTGTTTCTAATATCCAGAGGAAGAGAGGGTAACATTAGGCCCAATATCGCAGGGGAGTGTACACACCCTCTGTGATGTTGTTCCTAGTATCCAAAGGTAGAGACGATGCTATTACTGGTCATATCGCAGGGGGTGTACACCCTTCTGTGATGTTGTTTTTGACATTCATTAGGGGAGAGGATAACATGAATCCCAATATCGCAGAAGATGTACAGACCCCTGTGATGTTGTTCCTAATGTACAGGGAAAAGAGAAGAATATTGCTCTCAATATCGCAGGGGGTGTAATCACCCTGCCCCCCATATGTTGTTCCTAATATGCAGCAGGGTGGAGGCTGATAGTACTCCCAATATCCCAGAAGGTGTACACACACCTGTGATATAGTTCCTCATATCCAGTGGGAAAGAGGCTGATTTTACTTTTGATATTGCAGTGGGTGTACACTGCACCCAACCCCGGGTTATTGTTCCTAATATCCAGGCGGGAAGAAGATGACAAGGCTGACAATATCGAAGGGGGTGGACACCTTCTGTCATATGGTTCCTGTTATCCAGGGGGTGAGTGGATGATATTACTCCCAATAAAGTAAGAACCTTACAGCCACCCTGGGATTTTGTCCTCAATAACCACAGGGGAGAGGTGATATTACTACCAATACTGCAAGGCGTGTACACCCCTCCTGTGATATTGTTTCTGATATCCAAGAAAGGAGAAGATGGCATTACTACCAATATTGAATAGATGTACAGCCCCTATGGGATATTGTTCTAAAGATACAGGTTGAAAGAGGATGAGACTCCATCCAATATAACAAGGGATGTACACCCCTCCTGTGATAGGAATCATCAAACCTACAAGAAGAGAGAATGACATTGCTTCCAAAACTACACAGGGTGTACACCCACCCTGTGATATTGTTCCTGTCATCTGAAGGAAGAGATGATGATACTACTGTCACTACCGGAGAAGGTACACAACCCCCTGTGATATTGCTCCTCATACCTTGTCGGGGAGAGCATGATATTACTTCCAATATGACAGTGGCTTGACACCCAGTCTGTGATATTGCTCCTAATTTCCAGTAGGTGAAGTATGATGTTCCTGCCAAGAGAGTAGTGGGTGTACAGCCACCCTGTGATATGTCTCCGAATATTCAGGGAAACACAGGACTACATTATACCAGATCTCCCAAAAAGTGTACACCCATTGTGTGATATGGTTCCTAATATCCAGAGGTGCAGAGGGTGGTATTCGTTCTCTTATCGCAGGCTGTGTATGCACAACCTGTGAAATTGTTCCTAATATCCTGAACAAAAGAGACTGCTAATAATGGACACACATTGCAGGAGGGAGTAATGATTACGATCCACATAGTAATGGGGAGTAATAGCAACCCCCTCTCTCCCCCTGGCTGTTACAATCCACATCGCAGGGGGGTGAGGCACCCCCCATGATATGGGGAGTAATAGCATCCCCCTCTCCCCCACTGGCCTTATATAAGGAGGCTGGCCTTATACAAGTGCCCCCCAATGCCATCGCAGGCTTTAATGTATTCACTTAAAGTTTTTTCCTCATTTAGATCTGCCAATCCCTTAATAGGTCTAATTGCTGCCTGACATTCTGTATTAGCATTTTCATGAGCAAGCAGCTGAACGATCACTTTCTTGTCATGAGAGTTGGAAATAGCCTTTTGAGCCGCATCCTGCAAACGGGCGATAGAATCTGGATAAGGCTTCCTTGGACCCTGTTGAACTGTGTTAAAAGGAGGATAAGCAGTAGCAGGGTCGTGAATTTTTTCCCAGACTCTTAGGCATATAGTTCTGAGCTGATCAACAGCCTCATCACCTATTAACATCTGTTGATTTAGAGTACCCCATGCCTGTCCGATTCCAAGCAATTGATCAGATGTGATATTAACGGAACGTTGGGCTTGAGCATTTCTGCGTGCCTGATTTGCTGCTTCCTCCGTCCACCAGGTTTTAAATTGGAGAAATTCAGAGGGGACAGGGTGGATCGGGCTAATACCTCCCAATCCACAGGTATTCAAGGTCTGTTATAAGCCACACATTGTAACAAGGAATGAACATAAGAAGAATTTGGCCCATCTTGTCCAATTGCTTGCTTTAAGTCTTTTTAATATTTTAAAAGGAAATGGCTCCCAGCATGCTTGAGCAAGTTCTCTGGGCTCCTTAGCTGGCGAAATAATTACCAGAAACTGTCAAGTATTCAAATCCCCCATTTCTTGTGCCTGGCGAATGGATGCCTGGATTGTCCCTATGCCACAATTTGTATTTGGACCGGCTGGCAGCATTCCTCTACCATAATTAACAGGTGGGCAAGCCTGGATCATTCCCTCATCGTAATTGGCTGTTGGATAAGCCTGAAGCTTCCCTTCGCCATAGTTACTGGCTGGGCCTGCAACAATGGGAGCCCCAAGGCGCGTCTCGGGCTCCCCTTCCAAAAATTCCTAAGGCTGGCCTGGGGGTGGCCATTCCAGACGTTCCCCTGAAGGCGCAGTAGGTGGCGCTGTTTCTCTTATAAGTTTTCGGAGATTAGCATACATACCTCCCCGTTTCTGGCCCTTTTTTAAACTAGACTGTGATGGTTCACTTTGCTGATAATTAGACTCCTGATTATTCAACTTTCCTATGTCATCCTGAAACTCCTCCTCCTCCTCCTCCTCAGTGTGGACGGGCTCCAGTGCTGTTTTAATTGCCGACCACACAGACCAGAGACGGGAATATCGTGGCCCTCTTGTTGTGCTCGTTTTAAGTCTGATCCGACTTTGTCCCAATCTTTTACATTCATGGCTCCATATTCCGGGAACCAAGGAGAATACTGTCTACCAGACGGAACAAAGATGTGAGATTTTGGGTCCTCACAATTACCCCTCCACGGCGCAGTAACTGCCGCACAAAGCTTAAGGAATTAGCGAACTCACTCTCGGCCTGACCCATATTTTCCCGAGGTTTCCCTGGAATTCTCGGAGCGCCCTCCTTACCCTAGAGCTTGAAGTGAAAACCTACTCGGGAGTCCTTTGTCGGTCGTCCTCCGCTTTTCACGCTCTGGTGTTCCTTCATTGGGTTATTTGTAGAGATTACGAGGAGCCCCGCGGTGGGCACCAGAGACCAGCCTGGGCAACCAAGGGAGACCCCCGTTTCTACCAAAAAAAAAAAAAAAAATAGCCAGGTGTGGTGTCGCGCACCTGTAATCCCAGCTACTCCATGAGAAATCAGACAAAACCTGGCACCAGAGACTGATTTTCTTCTAAAATGCTTTCTCCAAAATATTTTTAAAACAAAAGGGGGAAATTGGAAAGGAAAATATTTTGGGCCCCCCAAATCACTAAGATAAAGGGAAAACTCAATCTGGGAACTGCTTAGGGCAAATCTGCCTCCCATTCTATTCAAACTCATCCCCTGCTCACTGAGAAGAATGTATATCTTATTGCCTCCTTTGGAAAGGCTCATCAGAAACTCAGAAGAATGCAACCTTTTGTCTCTCACCTACCTGTGACCTGGAAGCCGCCTCCTGGCTTTTTGCTTCAGGTTGTACCAGATCGAACCAGTGTTCATCTTACATATGTTAATTGATGTCTCCTGTCTCCCTAAAATGTATAAAACTGTCAGATACAGTCAGTTTCTCTTCCAAGGTTTGGTATGTTAACATTCTTGTTTTTTGTTCTGGAACTCAACTTTCCTGTTCTCCATGCCTCCTTGCCCTTAGTTACTGTAAACAACCTTCCCGTCAGTTCTAATCAATAACTCACATCTGTTCCCTTGGTTACCTGCTCTGCACCCACTTCTCCCTTCGAAACCACATGTCCCACCTTTGTAACTCACATCCCCCTTCCCCCTTCCTTATCTGGGAAAATATTCACAAATAGCCAACCGGGTCAGTTTAGATCTTGAGGTCTGACCCCAGCCCATGCCAGAGGCAGGGATTGCTTTAGGAGTAAACACCCCTGCTTTCCTTTGTTCCGTGTGCTCTTGCGATTGTGATTGATGCAAGTAGCACGCTTCCGCAGAAGTAAATTGCGTTGCTGAGAAAACTTTGGCTTGAGTGCTGGTTTCACTTTGCGGCACGGAGCATTTATTTCCAACAAAACCAAGCTGTGCTCTGACCACCTTGGGCAGCTGTCATCAGGACATCCTGAGGCTGTGTCATGCGCAAGCATCCCCAACCTTGGCAAAATAAACTTTGTAAATACTCTTATCCCCAAATGCTCAGGGAGACTGATTTGAATGATCATAAAACTCGGAGGCTGCACTCCAGCCTGGGCGACAGAGCAAGACTCTGTTTCAGAAAAATAAATAAAATAAAATAAAATAAAATCTCCTGTCTCCCGCACAGCCGACTCTGCGTGAATTACTCTTTCTCTGTTGCTATTCCCCCTTCTTGAGAAATCGACTCTGTCTAGGTAGAGGGCAAGGTGAACCCACTGGGCGGTTACAGAATTGTCATTGTATTGCTTACAATTTTATCTATATATTATGCACAAATAGCTATAACCTTGTATACAAGGTTGGTCAGATCCCAGGGCAGGAAGGACGCAACCCCTACAAACCGCTAGGCCAAAACGGTCATTCTGGCCTCATCCAGCCTCACGTGAGATCGCTATCTCCTGTCACTCAGGGCCTGAGGGGGCGGGGCCTGAAGCCCCATACAATCAGGGGCGCTGGGGTGGGGACCCTTCAATCAGGTGCGCCGCCGGAAAGGAGAGGGCGGCTTCCGGGATCTGACTGGCGGGCGCTTTGTCTCGCCTTCGCCACAGGAGGGTCTTTCTGTTCGTTTCTGCTGCTACTTCTTGGCTGTGGGAGGCCCAGGTGGCCCTGCAGCAGCCTCTGCCACCGTGACCTGCGGGTATTGGGACATCCCTAGCTGACGCCAGTACACGCAGGAAGCCGAGGAATGGTGAGTGGACTGTGCGCCTGGCTTCCCAAAGTGGGGAAGTGGGCTGGTTGAAACCTGCCGGAACTAGCCATCCGCTGCGGAACCGGCGGACCGAGTCGCCGCGTGCAGCCCGGCCTCAGTCCCCTTCTGCGCAGGGCCGGGCCGGGCAGGGCAGGCAGCGGGACACCTGCCTCCCTGTCTGTACCTGTGGGCGCCACTTCCGCCGGCCGGAGCCCTCTCGGGAATCCCGCGCCTCCCCCACCCACGTAATGCGGTGACCACGGGAGGGTGATCCGGGAGAGCCCCGACTCGGTGAGCGAGGTTCCAGCGTGGGAGGAGCTGTGGTTCATGGGGCTTCCAGTCCCACCTTTCTCCCCCTAAAATTAACCTGAGGCTTTGTTAAAACGTTAAACGGTGTGTTTGAGCAAAGGGCGATTCATAAACCGGGTACCGCAGTCATGGTTTGTGGTTTGGTGTCCACAGGAGGGGCGTAAATGAGAGGCTTTGATAAGGTTAATGAGGAAGCAAACCATATATATATATATAATTTGTTTTTTTTTTTTTTTTCTTTGAGACGAAGTCTCGCTCTATAGCCAGACTGGAGTGCAATGGTGCAGTCTCAGCTCACTGCAACCTCTAACTCCTGGGTTCAAGCAATTTCTCCTGCCTCAGCCTCCCAAGTAGCTGGGCTTATAGGCGCCCACCACCACGTCCAGCAAATTTTTGTATTTTCAGTAGAGACAGGGTTTTGGCATGTTGGCTGGGTTGGTTTCAAACTCCTGACCTTAATTGAGTTCAGCCTCCTAAAGCGCTGGAATTGCAGGCGTCAGCCACCTTGGCCAAAATATTTTTCTGTTTCCAAACATTTTACATGAGAGGAAAACAGAGAATAAATCATCTGACACTCTACTGTAAAAAAAAAATCTTTGTACCTCTCTTCTTTTCACCTTTCCTAAGTGTACATATTACCAAAATGTCTTTAGGTTGAGGTCCCCCCATGAAAACTTTACAGGATGTTGTGTCCTCAGACACTCTCCTGTCTTTTCCTAGTCCTGGCATTTTAGAACTGTCTGGGGGTGACCCAGGATACCCACAGTGGCCATGTCTATTGGAGGGTCTAGTGAGTATCAGCCCCGGCATCATCTCATCCCCAAGGACAGCCTGAGGTAGGGGGTAGAGGCTCTCAGGAGAGCAGCTGGATGCTCTTGGCCTTAGAGGAATCTCCTGGTATAGTTTCATCTAAAATGGTGACCCCTTAGGGTCATTAAAATTTTAGGACATTAAAATGAATGGACAATACAATGTAATGTCATTAAACTTAGGTCATTAAAACTGTTCCTCCAGCCGGAGTTTTTATTCCTCGGAGACACATTGATGGTCTGCCAATGGGATGCTGATATTGAGAGGAAAAGGCAGAAATGATTTCTGCTCTCTAGATTGTCCCAGACTTGTGAAGAGAGAAAAACTGTCCCAAAGGACAAGGAAAACCCACCCCAGAGAGGATGTGCAAGAACCTGAATATGCAAATGCACTTAAGGCACACAGGAGGACAAAGAGCAGTGCCAGTGCCTCCTAGGTGGTCACTGAGTGCTTTACTGAACAGGATGGGTGTCCCAACGGATAGAATGGCCTGCCGTGACACTTAGAAAGGTCTGTGTTGGAGTCAGCACTGCCTCTCCCTGAGTTTGTTACCTTGAAAAGGCTTGTCCACTTCTTTGAGTTTCAGGTTTTCATTGACTGTAAGATACATTTTGTCAGTACAGCTTGAAGGATAAACATACTGTTTCCAAAGAGGCAAGGTAAAATGATGTATTTTATTTGCTAAAAATTCGTATTTATTTCTTCCCCAGAGTGAGTGTAGTAAGTTTTAAAGGTCTGTTCTTTTAAAGGGTAATTTCAAATGGAATTGTAGGACTTAGCTTTGTCGATGCTACTGGTGAAATAAAAGTGTGATGGATAAATTGATGATTTACAAAGATTCACCAAAATGTCAGTTCCCCTCTTGTAGCATGGTGAAGAATTTACGACAGTGGACACATCTGTATCCTCTTATCTGGATATCTGAGGGTTTTTTGTTGTTGTTGTTTGTTTTTTTGGAGACGCTGTCTTGCTTTGTAGCCCCGCTGGAGTGCAGTGGCACCATCTCTGCTTATTGCAACCTCCGCCTCCAGGGTTCAAGTGATTCTCCTGTGTCAGCCTCCCGAGTAACTGGGATTATAGGCACCTACCACCACACCCAGCTAAGTTTTGAATTTTTAGTAAACATAGGGTTGTAGGCCTGGCACGGTGGCTCATGCCTGTAATCCCAGCACTTTGGGAGGCCAAGGTGGGCAGATCACGAGGTCAGGAGTTCCAGAGCAGCCTGGCCAACATGGTGAAACCCTGTCTCTACTAAAAATACAAAAAAATTAGCTGAGCCTGGTGGCAGGCACCTGTAATCCCAGCTGCTTGGGAGGCTGAGGCAAGAGAATTGCTTGAACCCGGGAGGTGGAGTTTGCAGTGAGCCAAGATCTTGCCACTGCACCCCAGCCCAAGTGACAATGCGAGACTCCATCTCAAAAAACAAACAAACAAACAAACAACAAAAAGATGGGGTTTTGCCATGTTGGCTAGGCTGATCTCAACCTCCTGACCTCAGGTGATCGCCCGCCTCAGCCTCCCAAGGTGCTGGGATTACAGGCGTGAGCCACCATGCGTGGCTCACTCTATTTTCTTTTTATTCCCTAAATTTTAATATGTTTGAGTTTGTCTGTTCCTTTATCACTATTTTCTTACATAAAAGAAATTCTGCCTAATGCTTCATAAAAAAAAAAAAAATCTTCCTGTGACTTCTGAAAGTGTTCTGGTTTTATCTTTCATATTTGATATATAATAAGTTGATTATGGTTCATGGAATAGAGAAGAATGCAATGCATTTTCCCAAGTAGATGCCATCCTGGTTTGCCTCATATTTTAAAGTGCATGTGATTTCTTTTTCTATTCTACAGTGCCTACTTTATCATTCATCAACTTTCCATATAAATGCTGCATCATTAAGACTTTTTTCCCCCTTGGTCTGCTTGTTCATCTCTCTGCTAATACTGTGCTGTCCTGAGTATTTTTGTTTGAAACTCTTAGAAGTATGTTAGACAAGCCATCACTCTTTTTTTAGATGATGGAAAAGCATTAGACATTTGTCATTTTTACTACATATGAAAAGTAGTTTTTCTTGCCTAAAAAAAACCTGATTTGGGAATTTATGTGATTTCATAGGAATAGCATCTGGAAGTGGTGACATTAATGTCATTTTAAAAAACATGTGTCCTATTTCCTCTTATTCCTCTGCCTTGACATTGTGCAATAGAAATTTTAAAAATTGTTGTATTAGTATTGTTAAATATCAATTATTCATTTTATTTACAACTCAATTAAATTTAATAAGCCTACTCTCTCGGTGTAATCACATGGAATAGGCTCAACTCCCCAGTTAACAAGTGACAGCACATGTAAAATATTGTCTACCAGGGAAACTCATTGAACAGTGTTCAGACTGTGTTTCGGTGGCTGGTTCCCTAAGCACCACTGCAGTGACACAAAATAATAGACCTTCAGCAGAAAAAGTTTTGGCAAATATATTGCATAAGCCATTTAGATGCAGTAGGTCATTCTTATTACTTGGGTTGGTGGAATCCCTTTCAAAATGTAAGTTACTAATACAAACAAAGACGGAACTTTGCGAGCAGGCGTTTTTAAGAATAAGTAGTCTCAGGACTGATAATATTAACTCCTTTATGCACATCAGGTAGGACTTTATTATGGCAGATACTAGAAATGTACAAAGTGAAGTTAAAAGGTAACTCCTAGCAGCACATCTTACTCCCTGGATTCTCTAATGAGATAGGTGTTTCTACTTTGCTGTTGCCTTTTTGAATAGTTCAATTCTAGCATTAGTACTGCTGTGTGGGAGGGAGTATGTGTGAACAGAGTAAGAGATGTGACAATCAAGTCATAGAATAAATGCTTGGAAATTTTAGAATCATGTAAACAGCTTATGAATTGAGTATAAATTCCCAGTGCTGTCAGTCTCACCCATCCTTCTATCCACATGTGTGGAATGTTCTAGGACTCCATGACTTTTGAGGATGTGGCTGTGAACTTTACCCAAGAGGAACGGGTTTTGCTAGATTCTTCTCAGAAGACTCTCTACATAGAAGTGATGCAGGAAACCTGCATGAACCTGGCTTCTGTGGGTGAGAATGACAACACATTTCACTTAATTACAGAAGTATTTCCCTATCATCAGTGCTGTTTGTGATTTGGAATGTGGCAAGGGAATGATTTGTTGAAGAAATCAGGCATGGGCACTATGTACAATGAACATTAAATCTAGTAATGTTTCTATAGTTTGTAATAATTTTGTGATAATTTTGTGGGTCTGCATTTTAGGAAACAAATGGAAAGACCAGAATATTGAAGATCACTTTGAAAAACCTGGGAAAGATATAAGATAATTTGCACTGAGAAGAGGAAATAAAGTCCTCTGAAGGAATCTTAGTATGTCATGAACTTAAAAACAAGTAATCAAAGCAAATAAGAGTCACTTGAAATTTATTTCTTTTTAGAAAAATTTCACCCAAAATGTAACGTACTTCAGTGTAGCAGTCAGTGTTTGGAAAACAGTTTACTTGAAAATAGCACTACAAAATTGTGTATATGAATGTTACTAATTTGGTCATAGCCATGCAGGTGGTAGCTGTGTTTTCAGTGGTAACCCATTTACTTTCAAATAGTTCAGTCATGACAGAAAAAAAAAAAAATGCATTTTCCCTGGTATTGGTAGCAATGTAAGTCCAAGACTTTTTAATAAGTAGAAAATTATTAAACCAACCAATAATAATGTGCTTATCTTTTTTTTTTTTTTTACAGAAATCATATGGTACAGAGACTGTGTGAAAGCAAAGAAGGTAGTCAGTATGATGGACAAGTTGTCAGCCAAATTCCAAATCTTGATCTGAATGAGAATATTTCTACTGGATAAAAACAATGTGAATGCAGTATTTGTGGAAAAGCCTTTGTACATCATTCCCTCCTTAATAGGCACATCCTAGCTCACTCAGGATACAAACCATATGGAGAGAAGCAATGTAAATGTAAACAGTGTGGGAAACTCTTTGTTTCTGTTCCAGGTGTTAGAAGACACATGGTAATGCACAGTGGAAATCCAGTTATAAATGTACGATATGTGGGAAAGCTTTTTATTTTCTCAATTCATTTGAAAGACAGCAGAGAACTCACACAGGAGAAAAACCCTATAAATGTAAACAATGTGGTAAAGCGTTCACTGTTTCTGGTTCTTGTCTAATACATGAAAGAACTCACACTGGAGAGAAACCCTACGAATGTAAGGAATGTGGGAAAATATTCAGATTTTCTTGTTCTTTTAAGATGCGTGAAAGGACTTCCACTGGAGAAAGACCCTATAAATATACGAAATGTGATTAAAGCCTTTAGCTGTTCCACTTCCCTTCATTACCATGGAAGCATTCATACTGGAGAGAGACCCTATGAATGTAAACAGTGTGGCAAAGCCTTTAGTCATTTGAGTTCCCTTTGTAACCACAGAAGTACTCATACTGGAGAGAAAGCCTATGAATGTAAACAATGTGACCAAGCCTTCAGTCACCTCAGTTCCCTTCACCTCCACGAAAGAATTTATACTGGAGAAAAACCCTATGAATGTAAGAGATGCGGTAAAGCCTACACTTGTTTCAGTCACCTTACTCACCATGAAAGAAGTCATGATACAGAGGCTGGGTGTAGTGACTCAGCCTATAATCCCAGCACTTTGGGAGGCCAAGGTGTGTGTATTGCTTGAGCCCAGGAGTTCATAACCAGCCCAGATTAAAACAATGTGAAACAACCTGGGCAACATGGTGAAACTCTGTCTCTGCAAAAAATAAAATAATGCTGGGCATGCTGGCTCACGCCAGCTACTCGGGAGGCTGAGGCAAGAGAATGGCGTGAACCCGGGAGGCAGAGCTTGCAGTGAGCCGAGATCACACCAGTGCACTCCAGCCTGGGCAACAGAGCAAGACTCCATCTCAAAAATAAATAAATAAATAAATAAAAATAACTGGGTATGGTGACACATTTCAGTTGTCTTATTTGTTTTTCAAGGACATAAAAAGCCACAGGGGGTTGAGGTGAAGCCCTGTGCATGCAGATCACGAGGTCAGGAGATCGAGACCATCCTGGCCAACATGGTGAAACCTCGTCTCTACTAAAAATACAAAAATTAGCTGGGTGTGGTAGCATATGGTTGTAATTTCAGCTACTCAGGAGACTGAGGCAGGAGAATCACTTGAACCCAGGAGGCGGAGGTTGCAGTGAGCCGAGATTGTACCACTGCCTGGCGACAGAGTGAGACTCCATCTCAAATAAAAAATAAATAAAGCCCCTTGAATGTAAGAAATGTGGTAAAACATTTACTCTTTCCCATTCCCTCATAAACATGAAAGAGCTCACACTGCACAGAAACCTTAAGAATGTAGGAAATGTGGTCAAGCCTTCAGATTTTCCTGTTTTTGAAGATTTGGGAGGACTCAGAGTTGAGAAAAGCCTTTTGAATCTAAATTTGTGCTGAGGCCTTCAGTTGCGTTAGTTCCATTTGAAGACATCAGCTCATTCCTGAGAAAAACCCTATGAATGTCCAGAATGTGGGAATGTTTCATCTCTCTCATACCCACTGAAGCACATATGAAAATGCACACTGTAGCTGGCTGGGCCTTGTAAATACAAGGACGTACACAGGATTAAAACTCTAATAGTTTAGAAACTGCAAGAATATTTTCAGTTTTAACATTTGAAAAGTCATGTGAAAACTCCCACTGGAAAGAAGTTCTATAAGTGAAGTTGTTCTAATTTGGAAAGCCTGATGCAAATTAATTATGGTGCAGTGCTTGAAAAAAATGTATGAAATGTTACACAAGTTACAAGTATATTGTTTTTATCAGTGACTCATTCTTAAAGAGTCTTGAGTATGCGTTTCACCTTGTTTTGCAGGGAAACGAAGTGAGAGTTCTTTAAATGCTCTTTAAGCAGTAGTACTTGAATTTCATAGATAATGATATTTTCTTAAGTTTGTTGGTAGAATTTTTGTCTATTCATTTGATAATGTGCTGGATTCATGGTTGAATTTTGATGTTTTTTTCTAATATGTAGGTAAGTTTAATTTTTTTATTTCATTATCATTATTATTATTTTTTTTTGAGATGAAGTCTCACTCTGTTGCCCAGGCTGGAGTGCGGTGGTGCGATCTTGGCTCACTGCAACCTCCGCCGTCTGGGTTTAAGCGATTCTCCTGCCTCAGCCTCCCGAGTAGCTGGGACTACGGGCGCCCACCACTACATCCAGCTAATTCTTTGTATTTTCAGTAGAGACAGGGTTTCGCCATGTTGGCTAGGCTGGTCTTGAACTCCTGACCTCGTGATTTGCCCGCCTCGGCCTCCCAACGTGCTGGGATTACAGACATGAGCCACTGCTCCCGGCCAGGTAAGTTTCATTTGTATGTATTGTCCTGTGATTAATGGACCAGTGAATAATGGTTGTGAATTGTTGGGATTGTGTTACTAGCCTCATTTGGCAAATTTTGATTATCCCTTGTCCATTATACACATTCCACTTTTTTTTATTAAAGGAAAAACTACTCTTGATGTAAAGATGTTTATTTTTTACTAATAATGAGTTGGTATTAATTCGTAAGTACATCAAGTTTACCATAGAGTGTCATCTCGTGAGTTCTTTGCATCTGTTGCCCTTTATTCTTTATTATTTCTGTCTGTTATTTGGATTGTTCACTTTGAATGAAGGAGAGAGAACTGTGATAGGACAATATGTTGTAACCAATCTGAGGGAGGAAGCATTCAGTCTCTCAGTCACATATGATAGCGTTGGGCTATTCATCGATGCCTTTGGTATTGTAGTAGATAGTATTGCACCATTTTGGTATTATAATTTATATATTGTATTTTACAGTATTACAGTCTTACCAGTCAGTGTCACATGATTCATTTCCCTACCAGCCGACAGACAAACCAGTCACATACTCCTGTAGGAACAAAGGAACATCCTTGGCCAGGCACGGTGGCTCACGCCTGTAATCCCAGCACTTAGGTCAAGGCATGAGCTCCTGCCATCTTCTGTTCATGCTCATCACAGCTCTGTGCAGTGGGTGTCCTGATCCCTGTGGGAGGATGGAGGATGGAGGTGGAAGGGTGAGTGACGGCAGAATCACATGAGGGGTCTCTCCCAAGGTAGGGAGGGGAACCGGCCCAGGACCTCAGTGCCCATCGCGTCCTTCCTCATCCTCCTCTGCCTCTCTGTGACTGTTTGACTCAGGCTGCAGGGACAGACATGAGTATGTGCAAAGCGTGTGTGCACCCCTGGGGGCGTGTGCCCATATTGGCAGGGAGGGATGTTAGTGTGTACAGAGCATGTGTGCACACCTTGGGGGTGTATGCTGGCATTGGCAGGGACAGATGTGAGCCCGTGCAGAATGTGTGCTGGCATTGGCAGGGACAGATATGTACAGAGTGTCTGTGCACATCTCAGGGGTGTGTGTTGTTGGTGGCATGGACAGACGTGAGCGTGTATAGAGCATGTGTGCACACCTGAGGGTGTGTGCTGGTGTTGGTTTGTAAGCGGCAAATACGTGGCCCTTGCGTCAGGCGGCCCTGCGCCCATGCTGAGTCCGTCAGTGGCCTTTGGGTTGGGGTCTCCATCTCCCCACACAGCACTCCAGTGTCTTGAGGTTTCGGATTCTTCCTCTCCGGGTACTTGGGCCTCCTCAGGACCAAACATCAGAACCAGCCAAGTGCAAACTACGAGAACGTTCAAATCCATCTTCAGTAGGGAAAACAAAAGCAATTGGAATAATTTTCCAACATGACCCTGTGGTTAAGCTGTTAGATACTCCAGCCAACAGATTCAGTCACTTTAAAATTCACACCGATTAAAATGGTTTTGAGAGTTGCAGAGCTTTGCCGCTAAACCTTGAAATAATTGAAGCGTTCTGCTCCACTTGCTTACTAACTAGGGTTGGGGATAACTTTCAGTCCAAAGTAGCAACCTTCTAAATCCAGCTTAGATGCGAGGCTCCCACTGACACAGGAAGAGACAGTGGCCCTTGTGTATTATCCTGTGTTCACATACTTTGTCTTTTTTTTTTTTTTTTTTTTTTTGTATCCTGATCATCACTTCTGCTTTTCCAATTCAAACTAAATGGAGTTTAGTTCTGTTTTGGAGAAGCTGTGGTTAGTGGTTTCTTTTCATAGTTTGCTTAATCTCTTAAGTCTGGTGCTTATGTTTACCCAAATGCACTTTTCTTTAGTACGACGGTGCCATTGCCCAGGGCTTCTCGCTCCATATCTGCTCCCCAGAAGGCCCCCTCAGAATGGGCACTGGAGATCCATCCCCTCTCCGTGTGCCATTTTCTTTGAGTCCAGTGTAGGTTTGGCTCAGAGAAGAAAACAGGCCTCCGAGTTAGGTGCCCCTGAATGCTTGCTTGTGAAATGTTTAGCGATAAGGCACCTTCCAAACTAATTTTACACATTGAGAGTTGTAGCTTGGAGTATCACTGCAGTCATAAGAACAAGAAACACTCCCATAAAGTAGATAGGCAGAAAAAAGCCATAAAAATTTAATAAAGCGGCCAGGTGCGGTGGCTCAAGCCTGTAATCCCAGCACTTTGGGAGGCCGAAACGGGTGGATCACGAGGTCAGGAGATCGAGGCCATCCTGATCTACACGGTGAAACCCCTTCTCTACTAAAAATACAAAAAACTAGCCGGGCGAGATGGCGGTCGCCTATAGTCCCAGCTACTCAGGAGGCTGAGGCAGGAGAATGGCGTGAACCCGGGAGGCGGAGCTTGTAGTGAGCCGAGATCGTGCCACCGCACTCCAGCCTGGGCGACAGAGCGAGACAGAATGTACAGTGGGAAATGCTCTCAGTCCAGCCAGGTGGGCTGTGGCATCCTCCTGTAAATACATTCAGCTACGTGTGGCCCTGATGGCAATCACTATTGTGAATTGTGATCCAGAATGTTCTTGGGGGGCCGATGCCTGCACTGTGCCAGCAGCTGAGTCTGATTGGGCCTCACGGCGGTGATGTGCTTAGTGCGGCCAGCTGGGCTGAGGGGTGACCACCCGTGCACTTGCCACGTGCAATCGTTATTCTGGTGATGGAGTTGCATGAGACATGGCTTGTCCACCTGGACTACTTAAAGTACCGGGAACCCAACTGCGGGCGGGTGCCTCCCAACATGGGAGCTGTCTTTGGCCGCTGCAGACCTTGGCCGCCGGTCCCTGAGCCCACGGGGAGGCATCGGAAGGCTCTGCTGGGCCATGGAGGTCCCCGAGCAGGTGGTCACTCATTGCTTGTGGAGTGGTCCATGGCCTGTGAGTTTATGCCTGAGGTTTGTGTGGGCAAGGTTAACCAGTTCACAGCTGGGCACTTACACAGCTGACACTAGTTAAAGTGGTATCTATATTAGCTCGCACGCGAGTGCATGAGGAGCTTGGGGGGAGGTGGGGTAGGTGGGTGGGTAGGTGGGGGGGTGGCTTGGCCCTAGCACTAGAGCCCGGGCTCCTGACATTCTGTGTCTTCCAGTTGAGGGGCCGTCAGGGCCCCTGTGGATCCTGAAGACAGTGGGTGCCATAGGGACCAGGGGATGTGGAAGCCTCTAGAGGCTGCGGGAGGCAAAGGAGACGGTCGCTTCCCCAGAGCCAGCCCTGCCGACAGCTCGATGTCAACTGATGGGACCTGTTTTGGACTTTAGCTTCCGGAAATGTGAGAAAATAAGTCAGTGTTTAGGGCGCTAAATTTGGGGTGATTTAGTGGAGAAACAGAAAACTAGCCCACGAAGGTGCACGTATTGAAATGTGCTCTGTCCCAGTGTTCACAGTGGCGTGAGGGGGATGGCATCGGGGTTCTGGGAACTGTGCAGTTTTACTGAAGGAAGGTGGTTCACCATGCCTTTTCTCATGTAACTGAAGGTATGTATGCCTGCCACACCGCCCAGGAGACAGGGACTAGAATTCTGACTTTATTTCTTATGGGAACCAAGCCACAGTCAGAACACAGTGAGGACTGAAATGAGCTTCCTACAGCCTGAATTGGGAAGAGGAATTGCAAGTAGTTTGTTTTTCTACACAGACCTGTCCTTTCAGGTTTTGTTAAGTTCTGGAAAAAGGGAGAAGCCAGGCACACCTCGGCGAGGGACAGTGTTTCTGGAGGTGGTGCGGCTTCAGCTTGAACTTGGCCGTGTGGCTGGGAGGCTCAGAAACTGCCCTCCAAGGGCACTCATCTGTTCCTTATTGCACTAATACCTCGTTTACAGAAATCCACAGAAATTCCAGAGCAGTGCGGGAGGCCTCTGGTCTGGATGGGTTTGTGTGGACCGAGGTCATGGGGTGTTGTCCCAAGTGCTTATCCTGATCTGGCAGAGGCTCTGTTCCCAAATTATTCCACAGTTTCAGAGCCTATATATGAGTGATAGTCTTTTAACTTTATTGCATAAAAGCAAACAAAGTATGTCTTGAGGGTCTAAAAATCCATTTAGTAGTCATGGCTGTCAACTCACACATGGGGCTTTAGGATGGAGTGAAAACCACCGTCACCTGGCATGGACGCTGTGTGGTATTTTTAGCGTGGTGGTCTGCTCATGCCTTGAGCTCCATCTGCAGTGTGAGCAACAGCTGTGCATTTGAGAAATGTGGGTGGGTTAGCTTGCTCCTCCAGGGACCTGCAGGCATCCGGGTGAGGGGCCTGGGATGAGTCCACATCAGTGGGAAGGAGCTTGGTTGTGTCAGCAGATATGTCTGCCTCTACAGGCCCACAATCCAGCCAGAACCCAGTTTTCCTTTGGTCATCTATTAAAAGGTATTTATTATCTCTCGGGTCTCAGGGAGCCTCCCCCAGGCAGGGAGAGCACGTCTTTAGCAATGAATGCTGAGTGCAGGGCACGGTGGGCAGCCTTCACAGGGGCCAGTCGAAATGCCTTCCAGAATCAACAGGGTCCCTCTGAAGATGATAATTCCATGACTGGCCTAGTGCTCATTCATGGCTTTATTGTTCCTTATTTATTTTCATGACGATGTTCTCTCGGCGTTCTCAGAGGAAAAGAGCTACCTGTGGCCTCTCTATGGAATCTCCTATGATGGCCTGATGAACAGTGTCTGACCAAAGAATTCTGTAGACTCACATTCACACACAGATTTCTTAAGGAAGAGATTGTCTATCTGTTCCTAAGATATGTCTTGCCCATGGCGAGATCAGCCCCAGGTCACCACTTCCACAGATGTGCCATTTCCTAAAGCAGATGGAGTCAAATAGGCCAGGTGGGAAATCAAGGAAGGAGTGGGCGTGTTCCCAGGGGCTGTGCTGGGAGAAGTCATGACCATCTCGTGTGGGCCCTCCAGGAGAAACCCAGTGCCACTCGGGTGGCTGGGTCACCATCAGTTGGGACGAGCGAGGTTGGAGCCAGACCCTAGGGGACGGAGCCTCCACAAGCACCAGTTTAAAAATTTATTTTTAACATAATATTCTTGGAAAAGGCTATAGCATTTCTGACTGTTCATATTCAGCTCTAGAGGCTGATTTTCTCAGCGGCTCCTGCGCAGTCGGGGGCACCAGCGCCGCTCATCTGATGACCCAGGATGGGTCCTTGGCGATTTTGGGGTTCTTGGGTCCGTGTATGGCCAGGCCATGCATGCTCTTCCCAGTGCCCAGGTACCTGAGAGGAAGGCAAGCGAGGTCAGCGAGGACTGGCTTCTGCATCAGTGCCGTTAAGGCCTCCAATCCCAGACGCTGTCTCCCCTGCTCTCCACTCACCTATCACTCACGGCCAGGAGCTTGTCGTGGCTGACAGTGAAGAGCTGCTCCCTGTGGACCTGCTTCATCTCATCCGAGAGGCCGTCTATACCTGCAGGTATAGATGTAGACACATGAGCCTACTTCCACCACTATAATTATTGCAATTCCCACTGGTGTTAAGGTCTTTAGCTGACTTGCCACACTTCACGGAGGCAATATCAAGTGATGCCCTGCAATACTAGACCTTAAATAGCATAAAAGACTTTCTTGGCTGTTCTCGGCCGTTCTTGGCCTCCCCTGGGCTTCCAGGCCAGGTTCAGCATGCTTCCCAGGAATCTCACTTCTCATTGGCCTTGGAAACACGCTTCTCGACATCCAGGCAAAAAGAGTGCATCCCGTCATTTCAGTTTTACTGACCTGAAGCCCAGTGGGGCCAACCCATGGCAGCACGGCAGTGTCTGGGCTCATTAGGGTGGAAAAACGACGTGGGCACGGCCCAGGCCTGGCCACGTTTCTCTATAGAGCCACCACTTTTGCTCATGACATTATCAGCCTCATGTGGCTTTTAAATTTTCTTCTGCCTCTTAGCTTAGTAGGGCCACTAAAGTCCCAGGGCCAACAGAGTCTTGCTCTGTTTCCCAGGCTGGAGTGCAGTGGCACGCTCTTGGCTCACTGCAACCTCCACCTCTTCCAGGTTCAAGAGATTCTCCTTCCTCAGCCTTCCGAGTAGATGGGTGTACAGGTGCCCACTACCACACCCAACTAATTTTTGTATTTTCAGTAGAGATGGAGTTTCACCACATTGGTCAGAGAACGGAGATAGCCTGTACATGATGGGATATCTTTACCTAGAGCTTTCAGTTGGTCTCGACCTCAGCTACTCTTCAGATCAGGGGGAGAAGCATGGAAAGGCCCGGTACTCAGGTATCCGGAAAGAAGATGGGATGAATATTCTACCTCTGAAGTACATCCCAAATCTGGGAGTTTACTTCAGCTTTACTGGGATCTACTTGGCGAATGAAACTGTGCCTCGTTCATAGGCACATCTGGAAACCACTTCACGAGGGCCGTCACAGTTTGAACCACACACGTGGCATCACGGTGAGCCAAATGGGGACTGGTGGTGCAAGCAACGCTCCCCACGTGTTAGCGTGCGTGAGACTCACTTGGCAGAATTTGACTAGGTGCGTGTTGGTAGAGGGGGCTGAGGTTCTCTTGCCCCTGTGGATGTTTAAGAAGTCAAAGGTCCTGCCCAGTCCTGCAGTCCCCTCAACCAACTCTGTTTCGGAGACATAATGACTTGGATTGCTAACAAGTCAAGAAATTTTCAAGCCCTTGGAATATCAGTTATACACAAACACGGAATGAAAGTCAAAAGAGAGTACGTCATCTTTTTGAGAATTTTATTCACTTCAAAACAAATTAAACACACCTATTTCCAATGGCATTCCAGAGCCCAATTTTCGAGGCTGAGGAAACACCCCAAGAAGGCTTTGTGCAGAACGCTTCACAGCATCCAAAACACTGCTGTCAGGGCGGGGCACAGCTAAAGGCCTGCATCTCTCAGGGTTCCTGAACTGTTCCCTGATTCAGTCATCTAGAGAGCAAACACACAGTAATTCCCCAGTTTCCTACTGACATCACAGTGGAAATCTGATTCCTGCAAGTCACCGTCACCCAGTTTCTGAGGCAACGAATCACTGGCACAGAAGCTTCTGGTGGCGGGTTTCCGGAGAGCCCTGCGAACTACAATGTCCCTCACCAGAATTCAATGAGGCAGAGTCTCTGCATCTGGTCCCTGCCTGGCCTGAGCTCCAACATCCACAGAAGCACCACAGCTGGGGAGCTTGGGAGTCACCACACACAGTCTGCTCTCTGCTCTGCGCTCCTCAGTCCCACAGTCCCCTCCAAATCACAGGAGCTGGATGCAGTGGAGCCCCAGCCACCGGCAGTCTCACTCCAGGTAAGAATCGCTGTCCTCTGAGGAGGAGGAAACCTGAAGGTCCTCACAGAGGACACTCAGGGGGACAAGAACACAGGGAGCCTCAGACTTCTCTGAGACATGAGGGCTGTGAGCGAGGAGGGCTCCCGGCTTCTCAGGAGAGGGGAACGAGGGAGCTGTCAGGAGGCTGGAGCTGCACCATCCTTTTTCCAGTCTCCGGAGGAGCATTCTGAGAGGCTGGGCCCCATCGTGGCTGGCCGCTGGGTGATGGGACATGGTGCAGGCCTGGGCAGTAGGTAGGCAACGTCTGCTGTGCAGAGGCTGCCGGGCACCTGGGCGGGTGTCCTCGTGCTCATCTGGGGTGACGGACTTGGTCTGAGTTTGGTTGCAGCTGGCGGAGGTTGGAGAGTCTCCGGGGCCCCCAGCTCACCTCCCTGGATGGCATTTTCGGGCATCTGGAAGGGACCCGTTCTCGGTTTCTTGGGGAAGTTCAGGTAAGCCTGAGTCGGAGCCTGGGCAGGTCTCTTGGCTCCTGGCCTGAAACTGAGATTGGAGCCGAGG
Organism: Piliocolobus tephrosceles; assembly: GCF_002776525.5. Classification (NCBI taxonomy): domain Eukaryota; kingdom Metazoa; phylum Chordata; class Mammalia; order Primates; family Cercopithecidae; genus Piliocolobus; species Piliocolobus tephrosceles. The sequence continues at coordinate 4,260,809 of NC_045440.1, read as the reverse complement.
CCCAAGCTGTGTGTGTCGGCTGGCGGACAGGGCTGTGAGGTCACCGCAGGACGTTTGTCTTGTGTCTGGAGGCTGATGACCCGGATCAGGATGTGGGGCTTGGAGGCAGCCCAGGGAACTTCTCGGCAGCCACCCTGAGGGCTGCTGTGTGTCCGCTTCACCACGACGAGAGGCTCCGGGCCCTGCTGCCTGAATCCAGGCTGAGGGATGTCGGCCACAGCCCCTGTCTGTCGTTCCTTTGGTCGGAGACTTGACCAGGAGCTCAGACTGGCTTTTCTGAGGGGAGACAGTGAAGCCAAGACGGATACCATGTCAGACATTTTGGTAGCTGAGCCATCAGTGAGGGCAGGGTCCACACGTGGCTTCTTATTAGTTGTGTGGACCGCCATTGGCCTGCTTGCAACCTGAAAGAAAGGAGACCACACACCTCTTCCTAAAGGAAGAGATGATGATACTACTCCCACTACTGGAGAAGGTACACACCCTCCTGTGATATTGTTCCTCATAACTTGTCGGGGAGAGCATGATATTACTTCCAATATGACAGTGGCTTGACACCCAGTCTGTGATATTGCTCCTAATTTCCAGTAGGTAAAGTATGATGTTCCTGCCAAGAGAGTAGTGGGAGTACAGCCACCCTGTGATATTTCTCCGAATATTCAGGGAAACACAGGACTACATTATCCCAGATCTCCCAAAAAGTGTACACCCATTGTGTGATATGGTTCCTAATATCCAGAGGTGCAGAGGATGTTATTCATTCTCTGATCGCAGGCTGTTTACACACAACCTGGGAAATTGCTCCTAATATCCTGAACAAAAGAGACTGCTAATAATGGACACACATTGCAGGGGGGAGTAATTGGCTATTACGATCCACATCGCAGGGGGTGAGGCACTCCCCCACAATATGGGGAGTAATAGCAACCCCCTCTCCCCCTTGGCTATTATGATCCACATCGCAGGGCAGTTCAGGACACCAGCCCTACCCCAACCTTGACCCAGATAGTGGGTGTCATGGGACCACCTCAGGGTGGGTGGCAGCTCAGCTCGAAGGTATCCCTGCTGCCAAAGACCAACTGTTCCTGCTAGTTTGAATCTGGCCACAGGGTCTCTGTTGGTGAGACAGGTGACCATGAGGCAGACACCCTGAAATCTAGCACGACAGAGCTCAATGCCCCATGAGAAGCACCATAGCAGGCCGACTTTGCAGATATACTAGCGAAGGCCACAGCAGGCCCTGAGTGAGGAACAAGCTGACCAAGATCCTGGGGTTCTGCCACACAGCCCTTAAACCAGGGATTGGAAACTGTTTCCCTAAAGAGCCAGGAGTCAGTAATTTCAGCTTTGCCAACTGATCTTTGCCTCAAGGATGGAACTCTGAGATGGCTGCAGGAGAGCAGCCTTCTGCAGGTGGCCTGTGAAGAGATGGGCGTGACTGCACCCCCATCAAACTTTACTTATGGACATGGAAACTTCTCAGTGTCATGAAATGTTATTTTTTTATTTGTTCAACCATTTGGAAATGTAAAATCCATTCTTGATTCATGGGCCACAAGAGCAGGCAGGGACAGTCTGCCCCTGGCCGACCTCTGGAATGAGCTTAGAGGAGGAAAGGACAGGCTGGGCCAGCGCAGCCTCCTCACAGCGGATTCACTGCAGGAGGGTCCTTCATAGCAACCACTTCTCATCCTTCATCTTGGCTTCAAGTGGAGTTCAGGTGGAGAAAGAGAGAACAGAACTGGCCTCAGCAACAAGAAGGAAGGAGATGCAGGGTCAAACAGCCGTGTGGATCGATCACACTCGACATTCACACCAAGCGGAGCACAGGCAGGACCAGCCCAGGGGGGCCGAAGTGGAGGCTCTCTGGGGTGGGAGCCCTCTGGGTGGGCAAGATTTCTACCTAAAACTCAAATAGAAGATCTACACAGCAGTAGTTACAGAAAACACACACTAAGAAAGAGGCCAAAATAAAAATAGGACACCAAGTTTGGCCAACCGGATCTCACTAGCCAGTTGGTAAGAAAGCCCAGGAGGGCCCACCAGAGGAGCTGGGGGTGGGTTCCTGCCTGCAGGGGGCCTGGGACACCCCATTCCCACAGATGAGGACCCAAGCTTTGCGGAGGAAGCTGTCAGAGTCACCCAGTGGGCTGTTCAGAGGTGGAGCCACAGAGCAGGTGAGGAGCCCTGGCCTCGTCCTCATGTGCGCTGAGAAGCTGGGGTGGGGGCACACCCCCAGGGGCCGATGCAAACAGTGGACCGCCGGCCCTCCTCCTGCCCAGAGGATGCTCAGCTCACAAGGGACCACCAAGGCCTGGAACCCAGGGACACACCACCTGACCATCATGCCCAGGCCTCCTGGACCAGGCAATGTCCAGTACAGGCAGGCAGTCTGGGCTTGGGGCCAGGACAGGGATGGATGGTCCTGCTAGGCAGGCCTCCTTCTCCCTACCAGCTGGGCTGGTTGCACTGTAGTTTTGGTTTTGGCAACATATTGCTGCCCACTTTGGCCACACCAGTCCCCAGCTCCCTGGCTAGGCCCAGTGCTGTCCAACCCACCTACACAGGCCCACACACCCAGTGCCCACTAGGCTCTGTCAGCCAGGAGGACCCATGCTCATCCCCTGAAGTTTCCGTGGGAGCCTACATCCCACAGGGACCCACAGCTCAGGGCCAATCTCCATGGGGGCCTCTTGGTTGTGGTGGCAGTGGTGGAGGGGAGTTGACCTCCAGCCCTCCCTTCCTGGCCACTGTCTTTTGTGGGGATCATTCAGTCCTGGAAGCTTCCTGGGCACCCCAGAAGGAAGAGAACAGGGTGGTCATGGCAGCCTCAGCCCCAGGCTCTGGGCCGAAAGTTGATAACGACCAATTGAGAGCAACCACTGAATCTGATCCTCTTACAGCTACACGAGAAGTTGGTGAAGAACTGAATGTCGACCATTCTGTGGTCATCTGGCATTTGAAGCCAATTGGAAAGCTGAAAAATCTTGGTAAGTGGGTGCCTTATGAGCTGACTAAATATTTTAAAAATCATTCTTTTGAAGTGTCATCTTCTCTTATTCTATGAAACAACAATGAACCATTTCTTGATCAGATTGTGACATGCCATGAAAAGTGGATTTCACACAACAGCCAGCTCACTGGTTGTACTGAGAAGAAGCTCCAAACCACTTCCCAAAGTCAAACTTGCACCAAAAAATGGTCATGGTCACTGTTTGGTGGTCAGCTGCCAGTCTTCTGATCCACTACAGTTTTTGAATCCTGGTGAAATCTTTACATCTAAGAAGTATCCCAAGTTAATTGATGAGATGCATGGAAAACTGCAGCACCTGGAGCTGGCACTGTTCAACATGAAGGGCCCAGTTCTCCACAACGCGTGACCACATGTAATACAACCAGGGCTTCAAAAGTTGACTAAACTGGGCTATGAAGTTTTGTCTCATCTACCATATTCATCTGACCTCTCACCAACCAACTACCACTTCTTTAAGCATCTTGAGAACTTTTTGCAGGGAAAACACGTACACAACCAGCAGGATGCAGAAAATGCTTTCCAAGAGTTCATTGAACCCTGAAAGCATGGAATAAACAAGTTTATTTCTCATTGGCAAAAATGTGCTCAATGTAATGATTTCTTTTTTTTTTTTTTTTTAAGACTGAGTCTCACTCTGTCACCCAGGCCGGAGTGCAAAGGTGCAATCTCGGCTCACTGCAACCTCTGCCTCCTGGGTTCAAGAGATTCTCTTGCCTCAGCCTCTTGAGTAGCTGGGATTACAGGCACATGCCACCACACCCAGCTACTTTTTGTATTTTTAGTAGAGACGGGATTTCAACATGTTGGTCAGGCTGGTCTCAAACTCCTGACCTCCTGATCTACCCGCCTGAGCCTCCCAAAGTGCTGGGATTACAGGCGTGAGCCACTGTGCCCAGTCCATTGTAATGGGTTCTATTTTGATTAATAAAGATGTGTTGCAGCCTATTTATAAAAATTTTAAATTCATGGTCCAAAACCACAATTGCTTTGGCACCAACCTAATAATAGAAGAATTAAAAGAGGCCTTTATATTAGACAGCCCATGGGTGATAAAATAATAAAGAATATTACAATATCCATAACCCACAAAGTTGGTAACTTAGACCAACTGGATGAATTAAAAGACACAATCTATTAATACTAAAACATAGGAGAAATAGGTAATCTAAATATATTGTTATCTATTTTAAAAATGGAATCAAGACCTAATAACCTTACAGAAAACCTATATTTTCCAAAAATCTGACATTCTGTCATGTTATTCTAACTGGTGGGATTCAGGGATTTCCATTTTGATAAGAACATAGGTGAGTCACACACACTTACTTTTAGTGCTCATTGGTCAGGAAACCTATGTCCACTATAGGATACTGCAGAGCTATGCGTTTTGGAGAATTTAGGAAAGATAATATTATTTTCAGAGTTAAAGGAAGACAACCTGTTTTATGTACAGTAATTCCTCATAATATCACAGGGGATACCATATTTAAACTTTGGGGTATCCCCAGGTATAATTCTTATTTGAGCCACATGTGAATTTCAGACACGGAGGCTGCCCAACTTTGGTGGCTTTCAACAGATGTGGAAGTTAATTCACAAACTACTTTGTGGAGGCATAAACTTCAATGAGCACTCATTTAGCATTTTATTTTAAATATTATTTTTGTAAACTCTGCATTTCCAATTAGGTGAAATTTTAAACCTGTTTCAGTTCTTATCCACTTTTTTTCCCCCCCTGAGACTGAGTCCTGCCCTGTCACCAGGCTGGAGTGCTGTGGCATGATCTTGACTCACTTCAACCTCCGCCTCCCAGGTTCAAGCAATTCTCCTGCCTCAGCCTCCCAAGTAGCTGGGATTACAGGTGCCCGCCACCATGCCCGGCTAATTTTTGTATTTTTAGTAGAGATGTGGCTTCCCTATGTTGGTCAGGCTGGTCTTGAACCCCTGACCTTGTGATCTGCCCACCTCGGCCTCCCAGAGTGCTCAGATTACAGGCCTGAGCCACCGTGACTGGCCTCTCCACTCTTTTTAGGCAGAGGGGAGTAAGGGTTGCTTTAAGTTAGGAGGGACTCCCGTGTACCCAACCCATTTGTGTAAATTTCTTCCTTCAGAGTTCTTCAAATCAGCATCACCATTGTTAAAGGCCTCCCACATGGTAATAATTGTGCTACAGGGTTTTATGAACATGAAGTTTATGTTTGGCTGAATTAACCTTCTTGCTGTGGCACAAGGGGGGCATAGGTGTTTTCACCAATTATGAAGCGGGTTCACTGTGCAATGGCTACCAACTTTTCTGAGTACAATGAGACCAAACACATTCATACAGAAATTCCATGAAGTGAATTTATTACTTACAAATAGCAAACAAAAGACAACAGAAGTCTAGGATTCAATATGAACCGCTACCACAAGATCAGGAAGGCTACCCAGAGCAGATAGATGGAGTTTTGACTGTAAACACTTCACTTGCACTAAAACTGAGGGACCCCAGAAAGCAGCCCACCTTGGGTTTTCTCCCACGATGTGGTTTGCTAGACACAAGTGTTAAAGACCAATCTGTTTCGAGCAGGAACTATCACAGAGCCTGGGCTGTTCGGACCAATGTAACCTGATTATCAGGATATCGTCTTCCAGCATATGATACAGTTATCTTGAGAACTACCAGTAAGAAAGAGAGGAAAATGGCCCTGGACCCTTAAAACTGAAGGATCAGGGTATTTGTTGTGACAGAGGCACAGACAGTAGCGACAGAGTGTTCTTGTGAGCCATCTACTAGTTCTCTTGACCAGAGCATGGCACCTAACTGCCTTTCTCTTTCCTTTCAATGGAGACTGTTTCAGAATATTTTGAGTTTGTACATCTACAGAGTTGAGGCTCATGATCGCTGGCAATGTAGACTCTCTGCATGGTTACAGGAAAGAGTTCAGGAGCCCATCAAGCCACATTGGAGGAGACCACCTAATCCTCCAGAGAGTGCCACTCCATCTTCCTGGGGTTAGTTCCACATGCAGTAAGGCCATTATGTCTAAGGCCGGCAAGACTTACAGTCCGAAGATTTTACTTTTGACATGGTGATAAGCAGCAGTGATAAGAAAAGCCCACACACTGGCTAGGAAGTTTTCAATGCAAGCAGCTGAGACACTTCTTCATATGCTTCGATAGGGGCTAATATCAAGCTCTTTCTTCCCATTTTCTTTACTCATCAGTGACTGAACCATGAGGCACCATAGATGTACACCTCATCAGGAGGATGTATGGGACAGCGGCAGGGGGAGCAGCATCACAAGAAACAAACAAGGCCACTACTTCTGCCTACATAATGACTATTGTCTTGGAGTGTACAATAATAATGTTCACATGGCTGCCCTAAGCATACAGAGATGCTGACCAGAGTAGATGCAGGGACTACAGAGATACAGCCTGATCCTTGCTAATTAGGACTTAAGTGTCGGCTTATGTGCTGTGCTTTTGTGCATTAATAAGCCAGGGCCTCAAAACTGCCTGCTAAGCACAGGCCAAATATCATGCTGGGGTGCAATTAAACATTCATGTCTAGGAGATGAGAGCATTTTAGTGTGGGAGAAGATGACAATACCTGAAGACTGCAAAACGGTGTGCAGACCAAAGGGAAGGCCCATGGTCAGCTCACGGTTCTGACTCAGGTGACTGCTGATGTGTTACAGAACCGTCAGCCGACAGCAGGTAGGTCAAGTTGAGCAGGTGTCCTTCATGAGGGCTGGTCCATTCCATTTGTGTTGCCAATTGTTTCAATAGCGTCTCATGCACCCCACTGGTGAGGAAGGAATGAGCACCCTACATTTACTGGCACCGTTAAACACATAACATCTATTACTAAACAGATAAGCCAGACATCAGTTAATAATTACATATAGGAGGATGATGTAAGCTCCCACAGGCCCAAACAGGGATTAACTTGGGAGCAGAGAGTGGTATGTCATTAAAACCTGAGAATGTTCCTTTTTTTTTTTAGATAGAATCTTGCTCTGTCACCCTTGCTGGAGCACAGTGGTGTGATCTTGGCTCATTGCAAGCTCCGTCTCCCGGGTTCACACCATTCTCCTGCCTCAGCCTCTCTAGAAGCTGGGACTACAGGCACCCACCACCACGCACGGCTAATTTCTTGTATTTTTAGTAGAGATGGGGTTTCACCGTATTAGCCAGGATGGTCTCGATCTCCTGACCTCATGATTCGCCCTCCTCGGCCTCCCTAAGTGCTGGGATTACAGGCGTGATCCACTGCACCTGGCCGAGGATGTTCCTTTGTTCCTACAGGAGTATGTGATTGGTTTGTCTATTAGCTGGTAGGGAACTGAATCATGTGACACTGACTGGTAAGGCTGTAATACTCTAAAATACAATATAGAAACTATCATATCATAATGGTGCAATACTATCTACTACAATACCAAAGGCATCAATGAAAAGCCCAATGCTGTCATATGTGACTGAGAGATTGAATGCTTCCTCCCTCAGGTTGGTTACAACATATTGTCCTATCACAGTCCTCTCTCCTTCATTCAAAGTGAATGATCCAAATAATAGACAGAAATAATAAAGAATAAAGGGCAACAAATGCAAAGAACTCATGAGATGATATTCTATGGTAAAATTTATGTACTTAAGAATTAATACCAACTCATTATTAGCAAAAAATAAACATCTTTACATCAAGAGTAGTTTTTCCTTTAATAAAGAAAGGTGGAATGTGTATAATGAACAAGGAATAATCAAAATTTGCCAAATGAGGCTAGTAAGACAATCCCAACAATTCACAACCATTATTCACTGGTCCATTAATCACAGGACAATACATACAAATGAAACTTACCTGACCGGGTGCAATGGCTCATGTCTGTAATCCCAGCACGTTGGGAGGCTGAGGTGGGCAAATCATGAGGCCAGGAGTTCAAGACCAGCCAAGCCAACATGGCAAAACCCTGTCTCTACTAAAAATATAAAGAATTAGCTGGACGTAGTGGCGGGCACCTGTAGTCCCAGCTACTCGGGAGGCTGAGGCAGGAGAATCACTTAAACCCAGGAGGCGGAGGTTGCAGTGAGCCGAGATTGCACCACTGCACTCCAGCCTGGGCAACAGAGTGAGACTCCATCTCAAAAAAAGATAATAATGAAATAAAAAAATAAACTTACCTACATATTAGAAAAACATGAAAATTCAACCATGAATCCAGCACATTATAAAATGAATAGACAAAAATTCTACCAACAAACTTAATATCATTTTCTATGAAACTCAAGTACTACTGCTTAAAGAACATTTACAGAACTCTCACCTCAAGGTTTCCCTGCAAAACAAGGTGAAATGCATACTCAAGACTCTTTAAGAATGAGTCACTGATAAAAACAATATACTTGTAACTTGTGTAACATTTCATACATTTTTTTCAAGCACTGCACCATAATTAATTTGATCAGGCTTTCCAAATTAGAACAACTTCACTTATAGAACTTCTTTCCAGTGGGAGTTTTCACATGACTTTTCAAATGTTAAAACTGAAAATATTCTTGCAGTTTCTAAACTATTAGAGTTTTAATCCTGTGTACGTTCTTGTATTTACAAGGTCCAGCCAGCTACAGTGTGCATTTTCATATGTCCTTGAGTGGGTATGAGAGAAATGAAACATTCCCACATTCTGGACATTCATAGGGTTTTTCTCAGGAATGAGCTGATGTCTTTAAATGGAACTAACGCAACTGAAGGCCTCAGCACAAATTTAGATTCAAAAGGCTTTTCTCAACTCTGAGTTCTCCCAAATCTTCAAAAACAGGAAAATCTGAAGGCTTGACCACATTTCCTACATTCTTAAGGTTTCTGTGCAGTGTGAGCCTTTTCATGTTTATGAGGGAATGGGAAAGAGTAAATGTTTTACCACATTTCTTACATTCAAGTGGCTTTATTTATTTATTTATCTATTTATTTTCTTTAATTTTGAGATGGCGTCTCACTCTGTCGCCAGGCAGTGGTACAATCTTGGCTCACTGCAACCTCCGCCTCCTGGGTTCAAGCGATTCTCCTGCCTCAGAATCCTGAGTAGCTGGGATTACAACCATATGCTACCACACTCAGCTAATTTTTATATTTTTAGTAGAGACAAGGATTCACCATGTTGACCAGGATGGTCTCGATCTCCTGACCTCATGATCCGCATGCACAGGGCTTTCCCCCAACCCCCCGTAGCTTTTTATGTCCTTAAAAAATAACTAAGACAACTGAAGTGTGCCACCATGCCCAGTTATTCTTTTCTTTTCTTTTCTTTTCTTTTCTTTTCTTTTCTTTTTGAGATGGAGTCTTGCTCTGTCACCCAGGCTGGCGTGCAGTGGTGCGATCTCGGCTCACTGCAAGCTCCGCCTCCCAGGTTCACACCCTTCTCCTGCCTCAGCCTCCCGAGTAGCTGGTGTGAGCCAGCCTGCCCGGCAGTATTTTATTTTTTCTAGAGGCAGGGTTTCACCATGTTGCCCAGGTTGTTTCACATTGTTTTAATCTGGGCTGGTTTTGAACTCCTGGGCTCAAGCTATACACACACCTTGGCCTCCCAAAGTGCTGGGATTATAGGCTGAGTCACTATACCCAGCCTCTATATCATGACTTCTTTCATGGCGAGTAAGATGACTGGAACGAGTGTAGCCTTTACCGCATCTCTTACATTCATAGGGTTTTTCTCCAGTATGAATTCTTTCGTGGAGCTGAAGGGAACCGAGGCAACTGAAGGCTTGGTCACATTGTTTACATTCATAGGCTTTCTCTCCAGTATGAGTACTTCTATGGTTACAAAGGGAACTCAAACCACTAAAGGCTTTGCCACATTGTTTACATTCATAGGGTCTCTTTCCTGTATGAATGCCTCCATGGTAATGAAGGGAAGTGGAACAGCTGAAGGCTTTATCACCTTTGGTACATTTATAGGGTCTTTCTCCAGTGTGAGTCCTTTCATGCATCTTAAAATAACAAGAAAATCTGAATGTTTTCCCACATTCCTTACATTGGTAGGGTTTCTCTCCAGTGTGAGTTCGTTCATGTATTAGACAAGAACCGGAAACAGTGAACGCTTTACCACATTGTTTATATTTATAGGGTTTTTCTCCTGTGTGAGTTCTCTGCTGTCTTTCAACTGAATTGAGAAAATAAAAAGCTTTCCCACATATCGTACATTTATAACTGGATTTCCACTGTGCATTACCATGTGTCTTCTAACACCTGGAACAGAAACAAAGAGTTTCCCATGCTCTTCACATTTATATTGCTTCTCTCCATATGGTTTGTATCCTGAGTGAGCTAGGATGTGCCTATTAAGGAGGGAATGATGTACAAAGACTTTTCCACAAACACTACATTCACATTGTTTTAATCCAATAGAAATGTTCTCATTCAGATCAAGATTTGGAATTTGGCTGATAACTTGTCCATACTGACTACCTTCTTTGCTTTCACACAGTCTCTGTACCACATGATTTCTGTAAGAAAATGAAAAGCACATTATTATTGGTTGGTTTAATAACTTTCTACTTATTAATAGGTCTTGGACTTACACTGCTACCAATACCAAGGAAAATACATTATTATTATTATTTTTGCCATGATTGAATTATTTGAAAGTAAATGGGTTACCACTGAAAACACAGCTACCACCTGCATGGCTATGACCAAATTAGTAACATTCATATACACAATTTTGTAGTGCTATTTTCAAGTAAACTGTTTTCCAAACTCTGACTGCTACACTGAAGTATGTTACATTTTCGGTGAAATTTTTCTAAAAAAAAAAATAAATTTCAAGTGACTCTTATTTGCTTTGATTACTTGTTTTTAAGTTCATGACACGCTAAGATTCCTTTGGAGGACTTTATTTCCTCTTCTCAGTGCAAATTATCTTATATCTTTCCCAGGTTTTTCAAAGTGATCTTCAATATTCTGGTCTTTCCATTTGTTTTCTAAAATGCAGACCCACAAAATTATCACAAATTATTACAAACTATAGAGACATTACTAGATTTAATGTTCATTGTACACAGTGCCCATGCCTGATTTCTTCAACAAATCATTCCCTTGCCACATTCCAAATCACAAACAGCACTGATGATACGGAAATACTTCTGTAATTAAGTGAAATGTGTTGTTATTCTCACCCACAGAAGCCAGGTTCCTGCAGGTTTCCTGCCTCACTTCTCTGTAGAGATTCTTCTGAGAAGAATCTAGCAAAACCCATTCCTCCTGGGTAAAGTTCACAGCCACATCCTCAAAAGTCATGGAGTCCTAGAACATTCCACACATGTGGATAGAAGGATGGGTGAGACTGACAGCACTGGGAATTTATACTCAATTCATAAGCTGTTTACATGATTCTAAAATTTCCAAGCATTTATTCTATGACTTGATTGTCACATCTCTTACTCTGTTCACACATACTCCCTCCCACACAGCAGTACTAATGCTAGAATTGAACTATTCAAAAAGGCAACAGCAAAGTAGAAACACCTATCTCATTAGAGAATCCAGGGAGTAAGATGTGCTGCTAGGAGTTACCTTTTAACTTCACTTTGTACATTTCTAGTATCTGCCATAATAAAGTCCTACCTGATGTGCATAAGGGAGTTAATATTATCAGTCCTGAGACTACTTATTCTTAAAAACGCCTGCTCGCAAAGTTCCATCTTTGTTTGTATTAGTAACTTACATTTTGAAAGGGATTCCACCAACCCAAGTAATAAGAATGACCTACTGCATCTAAATGGCTTATGCAATATATTTGCCAAAACTTTTTCTGCTGAAGGTCTATTATTTTGTGTCACTGCAGTGGTGCTTAGGGAACCAGCCACCGAAACACAGTCTGAACACTGTTCAATGAGTTTCCCTGGTAGACAATATTTTACATGTGCTGTCACTTGTTAACTGGGGAGTTGAGCCCATTCCATGTGATTACACCGAGAGAGTAGGCTTATTAAATTTAATTGAGTTGTAAATAAAATGAATAATTGATATTTAACAATACTAATACAACAATTTTTAAAATTTCTATTGCACAATGTCAAGGAGAGGAATAAGAGGAAATAGGACACATGTTTTTTAAAATGACATTAATGTCACCACTTCCAGATGCTATTCCTATGAAATCACATAAATTCCCAAATCAGGTTTTTTTTAGGCAAGAAAAACTACTTTTCATATGTAGTAAAAATGACAAATGTCTAATGCTTTTCCATCATCTAAAAAAAGAGTGATGGCTTGTCTAACATACTTCTAAGAGTTTCAAACAAAAATACTCAGGACAGCACAGTATTAGCAGAGAGATGAACAAGCAGACCAAGGGGGAAAAAAGTCTTAATGATGCAGCATTTATATGGAAAGTTGATGAATGATAAAGTAGGCACTGTAGAATAGAAAAAGAAATCACATGCACTTTAAAATATGAGGCAAACCAGGCTGGCATCTACCTGGGAAAATGCATTGTCTTCTTCTCTATTCCATGAACCATAATCAACTTATTATATATTCAAATAGGAAAGATAAAACCAGAACACTTTCAGAAGTCACAGGAAGATCTTTTTTTTATGAAAGATTAGGCAGAATTTCTTTTATGTAAGAAAACAGTGATAAAGGAACAGACAAACTCAAACATATTAAAATTTAGGGAATAAAAAGAAAATAGAGTGGGCCAGCGTGGTGGCTCAGGCCTGTAATTCCAGCACCTTGGGAGGCTGAGATTGGTGATCACCTGAAGTCAGAAGGTTGAGACCAGCCTGGCCAACATGGCAAAACCCCGCCTTTTTGCTGTTTGTTTGTTTGTTTGTTTTTTGAGAAGGAGTCTTGCATTGTCACTTGGGCTGGGGTGCAGTGGCAAGATCTTGGCTCACTGCAAACTCCACCTCCCGGGTTCAAGCAATTCTCTTGCCTCAGCCTCCCAAGTAGCTGGGATTACAGGTGCTTGCCATCAGGCTGAGCTAAATTTTTTTGTATTTGTGGTAGAGACAGTTTTTCACCATGTTGGCCAGGCTGCTCTGGAACTCCTGACCTCATGATCTGCCCACCTTGGCCTCTCGAAGTGCTGGGATTACAGGCATGAGCCACCGTGCCAGGCCTACAACCCCATGTTTACTAAAAATACAAAAATTAGCTGGGTGTGGTGGTGGGTGCCTATAATGCCAGTTACTTGGGAGGCTGACACAGGAGAATCACTTGAACCCGGGAGGCGGAGGTTGCAATAAGCAGAGATGGTGCCACTGCACTCTAGCCGGGCTACAAAGCAAGACAGTGTTTCCAAACAACAACAACAACAACAACAACAACAAAAAAAAAAACCCTCAGATATCCAGATAAGAAGATACAGATGTGTCCACTGTCGTAAATTCTTCACCATGCTACAAGAGGGGAACTGACATTTTGGTGAATCTTTGTAAATCATCAATTTATCCATCACATTTTTATTTCACCAGTAACATTGACAAAGCTAAGTCCTACAATTCCATTTGAAATTACCCTTTAAAAGAACAGACCTTTAAAACTTACTACACTCACTCTGGGGAAGAAATAAATACGAATTTTTAGCAAATAAAATATATCATTTTACCTTGCCTCTTTGGAAACAGTATGTTTATCTTTCAAGCTGTACTGACAAAATGTATCTTACAGTCAATGAAAACCTGAAATTCAAAGAAGTGAACAAGCCTTTTCAAGGCAACAAACTCAGGGAGAGGCAGTGCTGACTCCAACACAGACCTTTCTAAGTGTCACGGCAGGCCATTCTATCCGTTGGGACACCCATCCTGTTCAGTAAAGCACTCAGTGACCACCTAGGAGGCACTGGCACTGCTCTTTGTTCTCCTGTGTGCCTTAAGTGCATTTGCATATTCAGGTTCTTGCACATCCTCCCTGGGGTGGGTTTTCCTTGTCCTTTGGGACAGTTTTTCTCTCTTCACGAGTCTGAGACAATCTAGGGAACAGAAATCATTTCTGCCTTTTCCTCTCAATATCAGCATCCCATTGGCACACCGTCAATCTGTTTCCGAGGAATAAAAACTCCGGCTGGAGGAACAGTTTTAATGACCTGGCTTTAATGACATTATGTTGTATTGTTCATTAATTTTAATGTCCTAAAATTTTAATAACCCTAAGGGGTCACCATTTTAGATGAAACTATACGAGGAGATTCCTCTAAGGCCAAGAGCATCCAGCTGCTCTCCTGAGAGACTCTACCCCCTACCTCAGGCTGTCCTTGGAGATGAGATGATGCCGGGGCTAATACTCACTAAACTCTCCAATAGACATGGCCACTGTGGGTATCCTGGGTCATCCCCAGACAGTTCTAAAATGCCAGGACTAGGAAAAGACAGGAGGGTGGCTGGGGACACAACACCCTGTAAAGTTTTCACAGGGGGACCTCAACCTAAAGACATTTTGGTAATATGTACACTTAGGAAAGATGAAAAGAAGAGAGACACAAAGATTTTTTTTGCAGTAGAGTGTCCCATGACTTATTCTCCACTTTCCTCTTATGTAAAATGGAAACAGAAAAATATTTTGGCCAAGATGGCTCACGCCTGTATTCCCAGCGCTTTAGGAGGCTGAGGTGGGCGATCAATTAAGGTCAGGAGTTCGAAACCAACCTAACCAACATGGCAAAACCCTGTCTCTACTAAAAATACAAAAATTAGCTGGATGTGGTGGTGGGCGCTTATAAGCCCAGCTACTTGGGAGGCTGAGGCAGGAGAATCGCTTGAACCCGGGAGTCAGAGGTTGCAGTGAGCTGAGACTGCACCATTGCACTCCAGCCTAGTGACAAGGCGAGACTCTGTCTCCAAAAATATATATATATATATATATATATAATATACATTTAAAATTATTACATGTAGATAGTATTTGAAGTCATGGGACTGACTGTAGGTAGAAAAAAGAGAAGGCAAGGAAAGTTTTTATATTTATATTTATATATAATTATATAAAATTAATATACATAATTATAATGTATAAATATATTATATAGGCTGTGCACAGTGGCTTACACCTGTAATCCCAGCAATTTGGGAGGCCGAGGTGGGCAGATTACCTGAGGTCAGGAGTTCGCGACTAGCCTGACCAACATGGAGAAACCCCATCTCTACTAAAGATACAAAAATTAGCCAGGCGTGGTGGTGCGTGCCTGTAATCGCAGCTACTCAGGAGACTGAGGCAGGAAAATCACTTGAACCCGGGAGGTGGAGGTTGCACTGAGCCCAGATTGTGTCATTGCACTCCAGCCTGGGCGACAGTTTACAGATCTCTTTAATGTCTAGCTTAATAGCAAACAGCTGG
>NC_045440.1:4123157-4175450 GCF_002776525.5 Piliocolobus tephrosceles | reverse complement strand
CTATTAAGCTAGACATTAAAGAGATCTGTAAACTGTAAATGACATCACTATCCTCTCTACATTTTTGTTTTGTTTTGGAAAATGCATTTTTCATAAACTGTGTTATTTATATTAACATGTAATATATTACTTTTACTTTTATATGAATAAATAATTTAAGACTTCCTCAGTATTATTATTTTATTTATTTTATTTTGAGATTGAGTCTCACTCTGTCACCCAGGCTAACGTGCGGTGGCACGATCTCAGCTCACTGCAACCTCACCTCCCATGTTCAAGCAATTCTCCTGCCTCAGCCTCCCAGCTAGATGGGATTACAAGCGTGCACCACTATGCCTAGCTAATTTTTTTTATTTTCAGTAGAGATGGAGTTTCTCCATGTTGGCCAGGCTAGTCTCGAACTCCTGACATCAAATGATCTGCCCACTTTGGCTTCCCATAGTGCTGGGGTTACAGGTATGAGCTACCGCTCCCAACCCTGAATACTATTTGTGAATATAGTAAACATCAATAACCCACACTTAAAAAGTCATTTGGAATCCTCAATTTTTAAGAAAGTAGGTGGGTTCTGAGACCAAAATATTTGAGAACTTCAGATGTAGATTAGGCCTAAGAGAACTCGCCAGTGGCTCCACTGTATAAACGGCATTTTCTTCTCACTTTTCTCTTTTGAGGCCCAAGTCCACACAAATTAAACAAAATAGAAAAATTAAATAGGGCCAGGCACGGTGGCTCATGCCTGTAATCCCAACACTTTGGGAGACCAAGACAGGTGGATCGTTCGACTCCAGGAGTTCAAGATCAGCCTGGGCAACATGGTGAAACCTCGTCTCTACAAAAAATACAAAAATTAGCTGTGTGTGGTGACACACCTGTAGTCCCAGCTACTTGGGAGGCTGAGGTTGGGAGGATCACCTGAGCCCAGGGAGGTTGAGGCTCCTGTGAGCCATGATTCTGCCACTGCATTCCAGCCAGGGTGACAGAAGGAGACCCTATCTCAGGAAAAAAAAAAAGTGTGTATATATGTATGTAAAACCTAAATATATATGTAATATTTACTATATATAATTTTTATGTAATTATATATAATACTGTATATAATTTAATATATAAATATATATTAAATATCTATTTAATATTTACTAAATATACATATATGTCTGAAAGAAATGGCTAATATTTCCTGGTGTGTCTTCGTGCCATAGAACATTGACTCTCATTTTCACCTCAGAACTATTCTGGAAGTCACTAGTTGATCAATCTCATTTTGGTAGAGGAAGGAAGAGGCTCAGAACAGTTCAGTAAGGGGCCCAAGGTTACAGAGCTAGTAAGTGGATAATAGCCCCATAGGTTTTCTCAGCATTTCCCATGAGACCAGGATGCATCTGATGATTATTGGAAATATTTAGGTCCAAAATACTTTTGCCTAAAGTATAAGCACAATTGAGGTGAAATATGGCTTTGATTTGTTTGAATTATCCCCATAACTGCCTTGGTATGGCTACTTTCCTGGGCCGAGGAAGACAGTGGCATCACAGAGGTCCCCAAATTTCCTGCAAAATTCTATAAACCAGCTGGGCCTCTCTTTCAACTTCTTGGTATAAATCCTCTTCCAAAGGAAAAGGATGGTTGGAGTTATTTTTTTCTTTTCCTTCTGTTTTTGTTCTGGCATTCTTTTGTGAGTATGGAACTGATTACTAAATAGGGTCAAACAGCTTGAGTCAGTCTTCCTGTGCGAATGTGAACAGTACTGATTCCTAGCCTTGCATTTGATATGTTATCTGTGGTGGCTGTGCCCGACGTTGAAGTATCAGATGGCTTCCTTCAATTTCCTGTATTGTTATAATTGTGGCTGTGTGTGCACATGTGCACGTGTGGGCAGAGAAAGCAGTGGAGACAGAAGAGAGGATGTTTCTCTGTGTTTACTTGTATTTTGTGAAAGGTTTTTAGTTAGATATTGAGAGGACCACATGTTTCAATGGAAAGAGCCCTGGTTAGCAAAAATGAAGGTCCTCTCTCATCTGCCACTAATTGCCCGTGTGGTTTTGGCAAATATTTAGTCCTCGGCCCAATTCTGCTTCCTTATAAGGCCCCTTCCAGCTCTGAAATTTTGTAACTCTGGTTTCTACTCAAAGCTTCACTTTCCAACTCCCCACACTTGGCTGTTCTAAAACGTTTGTTTTGCCTCCTGATTTTACTTTCCATGCCTTTTTTGTTCTCCTCCACTTCTCATTACTATCCCATAGCCTTTTGGATTTAAGTTCTTCTAGAAAAGTTCCTCCTTTCTCAGCAGTTATTTTTCAGCTTCCATTGTCTCTGAAAAAAAATATCACAAATGGTCGACTTTATCTTGGAAAGAAGATCCAGAATGTGTTGGCTTCCTGTTTTGTTGGTGAGATGTCTAGAGCTTGGAGATTGGACTTGGGTCAGGATTCCCCGCTAAACCTTATATGAGATAGCTCAGAGCTGCTGGGCGGGCAACTATTTCTCTCTCTCTGCTCTGTTTTTATTAAACTCAATTAACTTTAAATATGCAGGGTAGGCCAGGCCTGGTGGCTCAAGCCTGTAATCCCAGCACTTTGGGAGGCCAAGGCGGGTGGATCACCAGGTCAGGAGATTAAGACTAGCCTGACCAACATGGTAAAATCCAGTCTCTACTAAAAATACAAAATTTAGCCGGATGTGGTGGCGCGTGCCTGTAATCCCAGCCACTCAGGAGGCTGAGGCAGGAGAATCGATTGAACCTGGAGGCGGAGGTTGCAGTGGGTTGAGATCCCGCAAGTGCTCTCCAGCCTGGGTGACAGAGCGAGACTCCGTCTCACTCTCTCTCTTTCTCTCTATGTGTATATATATAATAAAATATAAATATATATATGCAGGATAATGGCATATCTAATTCATCTGTTTTCATGGCCCAGGATGAACGTTTAAATGGAACCCGGAAATGAAACTTCTCATTTTTCATCAGCTTCTAGCCCCAAGCTGATGGCGGCCCCAGAGCCTCCACAAGTGGGTCTGGCGCCATCTGGTGGTGGGATGCGCTGATGCTTTGCTGCTTGATGGACAGAAAACACAGTGCTTAATGAAGAAAACCTGTTGACTGAAATACACGCAGAGACTTAAACAAAGGACCGGTGACATTTGCAGCACATGACTCAGTAGCCCAAAAGTTCAAATTTGTTATTAAACATTCAAATTTGTGAAAGTTACAGAATCTTTGGGACCATGCAAAGTGAAGATTGATAGGTGTGTGCACTTTAGGCATGAGGCATGTTCAGTTTGTAACTTTGTAGTGAGATACTTGATCTTAGTATGGAATCCAGATGTTATCTGCTGGTAATTTATGCTCCTGTGCAAAACGTGGGCAAATTGATTGATTTTTATCAATCTCATTTCATCTTGTTCTCATCTGTAAAAGATCATATCTAAGGACCCTTACACACTTTAAAAATTTTCAAGGAACCCCAAACATTGCAGTATTCTGATTTCCTCTGGTGATTTTATGTGCCTCACAGCCATGCTTTCTTCCATCCTCCAAGAGTTTAATGTTAACAGGAGGCGTGGAAGTAATACTAAGAATTGTCATTTATTGAATGCTGCTATGTTTTTTGTATTCTCTTAGGTAGTTTAGCATTTTAAAAATTCTGGCTTACAAAAGTCTGTAACATAAGTATCATTGTGCTCATTTTACAGATAAGGCGTGTAAAGCTTACTGCACTCTGCTTTCCACGTTTACAAACTAAAAGATAAATGAGAAACAAGGAAGAAATATGCTAATTGTCTTTATAATTCAGCACAACACCGTTTACAGTGCATTTACAGCTCAGTGCAATTTGCCACTTTCCAACAACACAAAATGTCAAGTATCCAAGCCACACCATCGCTCTATCTTCACATACTGATAAAGCTGCTGCCATACCGCAATTGTAGGAAGAGTTTTAAAAGTGCATTTTCCAGGGTTCCAGGGGGAAACAAATATTTGCCAAGACCAGATCTGGTATTTCACAAATCTCTTTTCTGTGAGCTGAGGAGTGAGGAGAGGTAGAGTGACAAGCCATCAAGTGTAATTACCATGTCCCAGATGCTGATGCAAGGATGGTGAGTGGCAGAGGACTATTGGCAGGTGTCTCGGGCATGGGACCAGAGCAGCACTCCGTTTCCGTTGACCGGTTTGTTTGGGTCTTCCTTTTAAAAGTCGGTCATCCTTTCCCAAAGAGTGCTCTGTAAGGCGTTCATACATTTTATATGGAAAATAAAGCTTTTGAATGAAATATTATGAGAAACAAGTGGCTGAATACAGTTAAATGGGTTTCTTTGCTCTAGTATAGGATTTCTTGAAACCTTTCATGTGTCAATGTGTACTTTTAACATAATTTATTAATTAAATGTATTTTATTATATAAATTGAATACAGGTGGTAGGGTTTGGCTGTGTCCCCCTCAAATCTCATCTTGAATTGTAGTTCTCATAATCCCCATGTGAATCGGGAGGGGCCTGGTGGGAGGTAATTGAATCATGGGGGTGGTTAACTCTGTGCTATTCTCATGATAGTGAGTTCTCACGAGATCTGATGGTTTTATAAGGGGCTTTCCCCTTCTCTCAGCTTACATTCTTCTCCTTGCTGCTGCCATGTGAAGAAGGACATGTTTGCTTTACCTTCCACCATAATTGTAAGTTTCCTGAGGCCTCCCCAGCCATACAGAACTGTGAGTCAATGAAACCTCTTCCCTTTATAAATTACCCAGTCTCAGGTATGTCTTTATTAGTAGTGTGAGAATGGACTAATCCAACAGGTCAAGGTTAAATAATTCAAATAACACCAATAGCTGGGGAGCTGGGGATAAGGCAGAAAATGTAACCTTTCTCCCAGAGCTAGGAATCCTTCAACCTAACTACTTTAGCAGACTTGTGTGTGTGTAAATTTCCAAAAAATACCCTAGTAGCATCACCTCACTTATGTGGCATAGTGCATTAAATCTGACGAAGGTTGAAATAATACTCTGTAGATATCAAACAGCAACCCTGGTCCACACTTACAGAGGGCAACAATGAACCCAGTAACAGCTTCTCTTTTGAGGAGGGCTTGTGCTCTCTAGGTGGTACACCCTCCTGCCGTTGCACCCTTAGGTCACCCACCTGGCTCCTTGAGACATTAGGGTTTGTTTCCAATGGTTGAAATGAATGATCAACCCCACACTGACTTGATATCCAGACAGACCCTCCTATGTCAGAGATATTAGTCATCAACATTTTAGGGCATAAATTATGTTTCAGAAGTCTATTGAGAATTCCTACGCTGCTAAACACTTGGGAAAATCCCGGACCCTGATGCATTGCATCTTACCATTTGCTTTGTTTTGTTTTTTTGTTTTTTGAGATGGAGTCTCACTCTGTCGTCCAGGCTGGAGTGCAGTGGTGTGATCTTGGCTCACTGCAACCTCTGCCTCCTGGGTTCAAACAATCCTCCTGTCCCAGCCTCCCGAGCAGCGCCCACCACCATACCCGGCTAATTTTTAGTGGAGATGGGGTTTCACCATCTTGGCCAGGCTTATCTTGAACTCCTGACCTCGTGATCCGCCCGCCTCGGCCTCCCAAAGTGCTGGGATTGCAGGCATGAGCCACTGCGCCCGGCCACATCTTACCATTTTAATAGCAACATCTTTACTTTGTGCCTGGAACTTCACATGCAGGAACTTGATGAATCCTCCCAGCAGCCCTATAAAGGTAGAGGCATGTAACATCTTTGGTGTATAGAAGATGAATGAGTCAGAGAGTAGTTAAGCAATTTTCATCCCTACACAACTTCCAGAATCTCTTAGTGACTCCTACTATTTCCCCTAGTTAGCCTTTGATTCTCTCCATGAGATCTGCTCTCAGAACTTCAGCTGATCCTGATGCAGCCTTGCTGACCTATGGTAAATAGAATGTAGAAGTGATTGTGTGTGATGTCAGAGACTAGGTCATAAAAGTGATGGTGTTTTCCGGCTTGCTCTTACTCTTGGATGATCTGCTCTGGGGAGAGTTGTGAGTAGACCTCCAGCCCACAGTCATATGAGTGAGCCTCTTGAAGAGTGGATCTTCCAGGCCCAGTCAAGCCTTCAGGTGACTGCAGCCCCAGCCAACATCTTGGGAGACCCTGAGTCAGAACCCCTGCTAAGTCACTTCCAGATCCCTAAGCCTCAGAAACTGTGAAGAAAAAAAAAATGTATGTGGTTTTAAGCCCTAAGTTTGGGGCGTAATTTATTATGTAGCAATAGATAATATGTCTGGTATGGTTTAACTGTGTCCCCACCCAAACCTCACCTTGAATGGCAGCTCCCATAATTCCTTCATGTTGTGGGAGGGACCCGGTGGGAGATAATTGAATCATAGGGTGGTTTCGCCCGAAATGTTCTCATTGTAGTGAATCAGTCTCACAATATCTGATGGTTTTATCAGGGGAAACACTTTTTGCTTGGTTTTCATTCTCTTCTCTTGTTTGCTGCCATGTGAGACGTGCCTTTCACCTTCCACCATGATTGTGAGGCCTCCCCAGCCATGTAGAACTGTGAATCCATTAAACCTCTTTTTTTTTTTTTTTTTTTTTTGGTAAATGGTCATGTCTTGGATATGCTTTTATCAGCAGCATGAAAATGGACTAATACAATGTTATTGCTAAAAATTTAACTTTCTAATATTTTCATACTTGGATGAGAAAAAAGATTTTGGATAAATCCAAGCAAACTCTTTTCATCCTAAGGTAACAGAAACAGAGTAAATTGCCTCTATTCTTGCTCCTATTTTGTCCAGTATAAGCCCAGAAATGCTGTTTGTCTTTATTGTCTAATTTTTTTAATTGTAGAAATGTATTCAATCACTATATTTAGTTTAGAGAACTTTGCTGTAAACAGAACATTCAAAATTTTTTTAAATATATATTTTCTGAATAGCTACTTTATGATGTACACTGGGCATCCAGAGGCTATAAAGATGAATGAGGTACAGTTCTTGTCTTCATGGAATTTAATCTATTCATGGACTATTAAATAATTAAAAAACAATAATATATATTAAAGTACCAAATGACATATATCCATATATTCTAAATTGTCTATTACCCTTTTACTCCTGTCTTTTCAACTTAGCCCTTGCAACTGAGATCTTTCCTAAATTTTAAGTACGTTTTATTTTTAAAAAATCTTTTAGAGATGGAGTCTCACTTTGTCACCCAAACTGATCTTGAACTCTTTGTCTCAAGCAATCCTCCAGCCTCAGCCTTTCAAAGTCCTGGGATTACAGGTGTGAGCCACCACACCCAGCCAATTCATTTATTTAAAGCTGAATATACCACCAGGTGTGGCGGTGTATGCCTATAGTCCCAGCTAATCCAGCTACTCAGAAGGCTGTGGCAGGAGAATCCCTTGAGCCTAGGAGTTCTGGACTGCATTACAGACTGGGAGACAGAGCAAGACCCCATCTCTTAAATATATATGTATTTATATATATTTTTTATATATTTATATATTTTTATATTTATATATACTTATATATTTATATGTGTGTATATATATATATATAATACAAAGTTAAAAACTCACATATCAAAGTGTGTACTCCTGAATTCACACAGTGACACACCCATGTATCCACACAGTGACCCACCCCTGTATCCACAATTAGATTTGGGAGCAGAACATTACCCAGCCCATATCTTAAGGAGCTGTTATTTTGCCTTCCGTCGCCATACAAAAATTTTGCCAGTTTTTGAAATTTGTGAATAGAATGATATATATAATTTTTGGTTTGGATTCCTTCACTTAAGTTATGCTTGTGAGATTTACTTTTGCTGTTCAGGGTAGCAGTAAATTCCCATAGCTCTATTACATTAAATTATATGAATACACCTATATAAATACACTTGCCCATTCTACTGTTGATGGATAACTTGATGATTTCCAGGTTTGGGCTATAATGAAAAGTACTGCTAAGAACATACACGTACATATCTTTTGGTAACAGAACTCTTTTTATCTGATCTACACCGGCAGTGGAATTGCTGGGTCGTAGTGCACTGTCTTAGACTGGGCAGTGGAACTGCTGGGTCGTAGTGCACTGTCTTAGACTGGGCAGTGGAACTGCTGGGTCGTAGTGTACTTAGACTGGACTTTTAGCTCAGCTCTGTCTCCCTCTCTGTGTCCTTGCTGTCTGGCTTTTCAGTATCTCCTATTAGTGGAGTTTCAAGTTTTTCCACATCTTGTTCCACATCTGCAACAACATTTGATATTATAACTCTTTTTTTCATTTGAGATGTTCTTGAGTGTTTTACTATTTATTTTTTACCTAGGTTTTCTCCTGTGCTCGATGAGTCTGAAGGAACTAGAGAGAGAGACCGTGTAAAATATAAACTGCTCCTGAGTCTGAAATAGGATGCATTAGAAGATGTAACAACTTGTTTGACAGACCCTTGTTCTCCCTGAACAACCAGATTTGTCCGAATTCCCACCTGGTTACCAAGTCGTTAGTTACCAGTTGTTTGTTGGTTGACTAGTTAGTATCAACTCAGCATTGGTCGGTTCTGTATGGATGTATACGTATATATATAAGACATATATTTAAATATATATAAGGATGTATATTTAAGCGTGCTGATGACTGGGTATGATGGCTCACACCTGTAATCCCAGCACATTGGGAGGCCAAGTTGGGAGGATCGCTTGAAGCCAGGAGTTTGAAACCAGCCTGGGAGACATAGTGAGACCTCCTCTCTACAAACAAACAAAATAGCTGGGTGTAGTGGCACATACATGTAGTCCCAGCTACTCAGGAGGCTGAGGCAGGAGGATCGCTTGAGCCCGGGAGATCGAGGTTACAGTGAGCTATGATTGCATCATTGCACTCCAGCCTGGACAGCAAGACCCTGTCTGTGAAAATAAAATAATAATAATAATAATAATAAATAATAATAATAATAATAATAAATTGTCCTGGGCAGATGAGGACTTTGATTCAGCATCCAGCTTTCATCCTCCAGAAGAGGGCAGCCTCGTTCCATGTTTTGTCTGTAGGGCTCCCCGCAGACACTTCCTCCCTCCTCTATTTGTTAAAGGGCAGGCTTTATTTGTTAAGCGCATTACAGCCTCCTGGGCAGCCAGGTGGGAACTTGGGAGGTATTTTTTTCTCTTTGTTCTTTCTGGCTCTCTAACCAGATTCTAGTTAATTCCACCTGAGATCTGGACGTGTCCTAGTTTCATTTCTAAACCTGCTGTCCCAGCTCCCTACTGTGTGTCTCCCAACCTCCTGCTGCAGACCCCTCAAATCTCAGACCCTCCTCTCCCCTCCCTCACCTTCTCTCTTTTCCAGAGGAATGTTTCCAAAGCACGTGCTCAAAAACGTTCCAAGGCTCTCTAGCATTTGAATAAATAAATACATGTGATTAGGTTAAAGTCTAAATCCCCCGTGGCATTCTCGGCCCCTAAGAATCAAACTGCAATCCACTTCTCCACTTTCCTCTACTTGTACTACCCTCAGAAAACCCACGTTTCCACGGAGTGAGCAGAACTAGGGTTTGAACAACTCTAGGTCCGAGTCCAAATGCAAAGCTCAATGTCTTTACTTTCCATCCATATGACCGTGGCAAGGAACTTAACCTCTATGAACCCTGGTTTTCATATCACTAGATGGGGCTCAGTGGTACCTGCCCCTCATGGTTGGTGTAACAAATAAACATTGCTACGAATGTAAGAGTTCCTGGCATAAAGTGACCACATGATAAATGGTACTGTCATTGTCATCATCATCAATTTACTTAATTTACTCTGAGCTTCGCTTCTTCTCTGCCATTGTCCAAATTTCCTGCTTTTCTGCCCTACTGCGATTTCATCTTGTGAGGTCCAGCCTTGTGTCACCTCCTTTATGATAACCCTCTTCCTCCCCCAGCGTCCCAGCGTTCACTGCTACTTCTGAGCACCCTCATTCAGAGTCAGGTGAAAATTCGTTCACCCAAGTTTACCGGGCACCCTCAACAGCGCCAGCACTATGCAGGTACTACAGTGAAAAGGCAGACAAATCCCTGCCATGGTGACAGGTATACTCTTGCAGAGAAATATGCTTAAATAAATACATAAATAAATATGTGTGATGAATTTCAAAAGGAAATTCACATAACTCCGGGACCACAGAGCAGGAAAATAACTTAGTGTCTCTTCTGTATCAGGGGCAGGGGCCCCAAAGGCTTACCTCGGAAAGGCACGTCGAAGCTGAGATGGAAGTGTGATTAAGTCAGGCCAACTGAGGAGCGGAATCACATTCTAGAAAGAGAGAACTGTGCCCCTCTTATCTGTCCCGCCAATTTTAAATTCTCCAAGATCAGACACTGAACTTTTTTCCCATAAAATCTCCAGTAGAGCCTGGAAAGGCCCTTGCCCATAGGAATTCTTCAGAAATTGAGGAACAAAAAAATGCAAAGAAATGGCAGTTTCTAAAATGGAAGTCTTTAAAACGATAGGGAAACAAGCTCTTTCTGTTCCTGTGTTTTCTGTCCCTTTCTCGGGGTGGTTACATATTTTGAATCCCAAGACGATACGGTAGAGAAAAACTCTAGTTCTTCACAGACCACCTCTTTTGAGGGCCGAGAGCTCACAAGATGGCATGGGTGAGGGTTGCTTCAGGACAGCTTCTTACCCCCGAAGCAGGAGAGTTCTGCCCGTGTGGGGTGTGCAGGTCACTTTATCCATCACAACGAAGTTCCTTCCTTAGCCAAAGAAAGGAGTATAGGGTTGAGTTAGACACTCCAACAATCAACTTCTCCTGGAGTCATCTTATTTCCTGGAACTTTGGGGCTCAACTACATTTCTTTTCATGAGAAGCTTTTAGATGCCTCTGGGGTGGGGACAGTGCTCTCCTATGCAGGAAGAACCAGGCCTGTGGAAGTGGCCCCCCTATGCAGTTTGAAGGTGGCAGCTCCACTCACTCTATGCCAAGCATGGACACAGGAATCGTTGCCAAGCTTCCCGGGCAGGCAGGCCAAGGCCAAGGCTCAGGCTCAGCGCTACATCCGGGGCTATTCCAAGTCAGGTTTCTTCCACTCCTGGGCAGCATCTTGGGGGCTCAAGTTCACTGCTGCGAACAGCTGCTGGCGAGTGGGGCTGTTCCCACCCGCCCCTCAATGCAGAGTCTCCCTGGGTAAATCCTTTGAGGGCCCTGGCCTCTCAAAGATGGGTGGGGTTCGCTTCAAAGTGGCTGTGAGTTCTCTTCTGCAGCAAGAGAGCTCTAACAGAGGCCTGCCTACCCTGACTTTTCAGCGGTGGAGTGTTGGGAAGGAAGGGATATCTCTATCTCAACTTACCACTCCCTTCATTTTCAGTTATTGTGAGCTGTTTCATTGCAAGAGAAAGAAAAACTTGTAACTGATGGTCAAACATCATTCACTGGTGGTTTTCGTTTTTACACTTGGACGATTAACCCCGAAGACCAAGTCCGCATGATTAGTTTTCACCAGTATTCAAACAAACATCTAGCAAATAAATCAAAACGTATTCTTCACACCTGCGGTCTCAGAGAAGGTGGAGAGAGGGCAGTTGGTCCTAAGGGCCTGAGAGGAGAGGTTATCTCCGAAGAGGAGACTTACCATGCAGGAAGTCAATGAAGCTGGGACATGACCCTCTATTGCCAGCTGATCCCAGGAGCTGAGTTCCATCAGCCAGGGCCGGGGCTCTTCCTCCTCACAAGGCTGAAGGCGGGCGGGGAGTCGGTGGTGGGCAGGAGAGCTCCTCTGTTGCTCATTTAGAGTAGGTCCTTTAAAATGGCAAATGGCCGGGCGCGGTGGCTCAAGCCTGTAATCCCAGCACTTTGGGAGGCCAAGACGGGCGGATCACGAGGTCAGGAGATCGAGACCATCCTGGCTAACACGGTGAAACCCCGTCTCTACTAAAAATACAAAAAACTAGCCGGGCGAGGTGGCGGCGCCTGTCGTCCCAGCTACTCCGGAGGCTGAGGCAGGAGAATGGCGGGAACCCGGGAGGCGGAGCTTGCAGTGAGCTGAGATCCAGCCACTGCACTCCAGCCCCCGGCGACAGAGGGAGACTCAAAAAAAACAAAAAACAAAATAAAATAAAATAAAATAAAATAAAATAAAATAAAATAAAATGGCAAATGATTGTTTCTGGAGGTCAGGGCAGGGGGTGACATGGAGGATAAAAATACTGTGGTCCCTCGATATCCGTGGGGAGTTGGTTCCAGGACGCCCTCAGATACCAAATTCATGGATGCTCAAGTCCCTGACATGGAAATGATGCATAGCATTTGCATATTACTGACACACATCCTCCCTTAGACATTAAAACATCTTCAGGTTCCTTATAATACATCACACAGTGTAAGTAGTTGGTATGCTCTATTGTTTAAGGAATAATAACAAGAGGAAATGTCTGTACATGTTAGCACAGACACAATCTCCTTTCTTCAAATATTGCTTGAATCTACAGAGGTGGAACCCAGGGATCTGGAGGGATGACTGTGCTAGGTAGAAAAGTGACTGGAGCTGGAATGGCCTTAGTCAACTATCTCCCTTAACAAAAAATTGGTGGAGACATAAGGCAAAACTTGTGGCTGATGCAGAATGGTTTTTTAACTGCTAAATTGTAAAGGTGTAAAACGAGTAGTGCTGTAAAATACCCTAAATGCAAAGGGCTGTAGATGGTGAAGGAGGAGAAGATCAACGTGGAGCTGTGGGATCAGGGGCATTTCTTTGCAGATGGGACCTGAGTGGGCTGCAGTGTGACAAAGATCTGGATGGATGCATAGGACAACTCTCTGGAGGAATGCAAACGCAGGTGTTGTGGAGGAATGCAGAAAGAAGCATATGGATCTGGCTCTTGGCTTTGCAAGTCACTCCTTCTCGGAGTCAGTGGCTCCCAAGGTTTCTGGTATCCCAAGCATCTGCTTTTTTTCCTTGCACACACGTGCACTTGCATGGGGATTATCTTCCGTGCCCTGCATCCGGGATGGGGTGGGGAGTGAAGTGTACTGATGTTGACAGTTTCCTTCTGATTTCACCCATTGAGAAAACTGTAAAACCCACTATACATCTGTTAAATATATAATTTTAAAACTGAATTTATGCTTAGATATTTCAAAAATAGCAAAGGAGCACAAAGATGGAAGAAGGGATGGCTTCTAAAGACAATAACTAGCAATGTTTTTAAACTGGGCGGTTTCTGGCAGAGTACAGAGCACAGGACTGAGGTCTCACTGATTCTTGCAAAAGGTCAGCACAGAGTGTATTTTATTTGTCATGATTTTTGTCTTTCAAGCAGCTACCTGAGGGTCAAACTGATGCTCAGGGAGATGGAGTAGCTTCTTCCATCACAGGTGAGGAGCCATCAAGCTGCACCATGCCAGGGCACCATCTGCTGCAAGACTGCATCCCTCTGAGTGGCATGAGAGCCACAGCAGGGCCGTCACAAATCCTCCCTCGTTTCACACCCCCATGCTGGTAATGAGCTGACAAATTGCAGATGGAGCAGGTCAGGAAAGAGAACAAACTTGCCTACCTCCCAAGCAACATACAAAAATGACATCCTTTCTAGATTAGGACCACATTTGCACGCATCCACTTTTGGATGGTCTAATACGTCTTTATTAATCTCCAAATATGTCTTTTTGGTCAATAACATTATTTTAATAACCATTAAAGATAATCTAGTATTAAATGGTTAATTTTGCTTCCCTTAGATAAAGATAACAGAATTCAAATACGAACTTGCCCCATCTGGTTGAAGTGTAGTGAGAGCTGACTGTGTGAACTAAATAATGCTTGTCCTGTACAGAATGGAGAAGAAAAGCAAAGTTTTGTTCACCTGGGAGCCCATTTTTTTAAAATGCATTGATACCTAACTTAAATAATTGAATACATATCATAAACATACAAATTACACCATTTAAAATATACTTACTACAAAAAGATCCTGAACATATTTGGTTAATGCAAATAAAATTTCTTCACATTATTATAAGAGTCAAAATACTTGAAATCAATTTGTGCTTTTAAAACTATTGCTAGCTTCCCCTGGGAAAAGCCAAAATAACAGTATATTGTAGAAAAAAGTTTTTGCACTTTTGACCCAAATACACATATCAACACAAGAAGAGGCACAATAACATCTAAGAATTGTTTTAAATTTCCCTGAAACAGACAAACAAATGAAACCTAGTTATTCAATGAAATACATTTCTATGGTAATTGCTAATTTGATGTTTTCACACGTGCACAAAAGAACTACTTTTTCTTGGTCACTAACGACAGCAAACCCTAGATGTCTAGGAATATATATATGTGCCATATATATATTTACATACATACATATTTAAGAGAGCATATGAAGAAAATAGGACAGTTTGCACATACATATTCAAAGCCTCTCAGAAATTCCACTTAGGTCCACATTAGTGAGCCTTAATGTATTGCCAGCATTCCGTGTAAATAACCAGAGAAGTAAAACAAACTTTAGTAGCGGAGTCCCTCCTTGCACATTAATAGAAAATCTAGTTAGAAGTTGTATGATTAGCTCATAAGAGGTCAGGAGTTCAAGACCAGCCTGGCCAATATGTTGAAAGCTCGTCTTTACTTAACAAAAAAATACAAAAATTAGCCAGGAGTGGTGGCACGTTCCTGTAATCCCAGCTATTTGGGAGGCTGAGGCACGAGAATTGCTTGAACCTGGGAGGCAGAGGTTGCAGTGAGCTGAGATTGTACTACTGTACTCCAGCCTGGGTGACAGAGACACGGTCTCAAAAAAACAAGAAAAAAGAAAGAAAGAAAAGAGAAAAATGCTTATCACTTAACCAAATTCTTGCTAAGGGAATGTAAATATAACTGTACCTTCTTCAGGGAATTCAACATCAGGGTATACTGGCTTAACTGCAGTGACTCACTCGTTTTTCAATGCGGAGGTAATATTCATAGAAAAATCAATATTCCATGTGGAGAAAATGTATTTTTCCTGTGGATGAATTAATGATTAATTGGGTTGGAGTAAACTTTACTTTCTGCAGCTCTAGTATTTATTTGTCAAATGAAGATCCAATCTGGCAATCAGCTCTTACAAATGGTCATCAGATTGGTCAGACAGATTATTCTATAGCTCCAATCCCTCCCAGATAAAGTCATTGATTATCTGTATATACTCAATTGGGGAAGACCCGCATCACGAGAGGACAGAGTATGTGATGTAACAGAAACGATTCACACCACTGTTCACGTGTCATAGACAGTGGGATCCCTGGGGAATTAAAAATAGGACAATTCAGCTAGAATTTTCTCTTTGATCAACTCTCTTCGGTTTCTGACTGTGCTCTCACGCTGAGCCCTTTCTATTCGCATTACAATTTCAATCCTTGGTTGGTGAGAATTCTTTTTAAATGTTTGCACTTCAGTTTTGTAGACAACTGAGATTGCAGATATGGAGTTTATACTATCAAAACAGTCATCAAATAATCAAAATAATCATAATTTTGAGTTAAGATTGGAACAAGAGGAGTTAAGCATCATGGTTGTTTGAGGGTCTGTTAATGCTTCCCTGAATCCCTTCCACTTGCGTGGTTTCCCATCTGCTGGACACGTTTATAATAACACTTACC
This sequence comes from Piliocolobus tephrosceles, assembly GCF_002776525.5. Taxonomy (NCBI): domain Eukaryota; kingdom Metazoa; phylum Chordata; class Mammalia; order Primates; family Cercopithecidae; genus Piliocolobus; species Piliocolobus tephrosceles. Next base: position 4,159,835 of record NC_045440.1, on the reverse strand, counting down.
TCATATGCCTCTTGATGGAATGAAGCCTGTATCGTGCATTTTTCTTTGGAGAAAGATTACAATTATGGCATTTGAAATCCAAGTATATATCTAGGGAATGTGGGAATTACTTGTCATTATGTAATTTCTTATGAAAGCTTTGTCTAAAATAGCAGATTGCAGAACAGAAAAAATCGGGTGCAATTGCAGGAAATGAGACTGAAAAATAATTCAGAGTTAGTTTATGAAGGGCCTGAATGCCAGCCAAAGGAGTCTGCGTTTATTCTATATTTTTCTGAAATATATCCCACAGAACACTTGTGCTACCGGATGTTAATATGTCTAGGGCAAGCTAGATTAAGTCTAAGTTTTAGGGTAGTCCTTAAATATGCTAATATGCATCGTGATTCTCTAAGGGAGGGTTTTTTTTTTTTTTTCTTTTCTTTTCTCAAACTAAACAATATAACTTGGTAATAGGCACACAGGGAATATGAAGAATGTTCCAGCTTGGCACCTTCAGGTCAGTTAAGTCCAATATTCTGGGTACCTTCAAGATGCCAGACAGTCATTACTTTGTATCATATGTATCCAGCACACAGCAGATTGTGTATCCAGCACACAGCAGGGCTTGGTAAACAAATGGAGTGAACGAAACATCTGAATAGTCCTCAGTTGCCTTACTTATAAAATGGGAAAACAATAATATACTTGTCGAAAGGTTGAAGAGTTGGAGAAAAGTGGTCCCAGAATATTTTGCAATCAAGTACTATTTTTTAATTCAAATCAAATTAAAACAGATTTACAAATGAAAAAAGGAAAAATAGGTAAGAGACTACTATTGAATTACTGTCTAGCTGCGTAATCTTTGCTTAACTTTTCCAAAGCTCATTTGTAAAGGGGATAATCACATTTACCTTGAAAGGCTCTAATACTCTGCCAGGCACATGAACTGGGCCCAGGGGTGGGAGTATATGGTGTTGTGGTTAAGAGCAGGGGCTAGGAGCCAGACCTGAGTTTGAATCCCAGCTCTGCCTCTAACTAAATGTGTGATACCTACTATGTGTGTAACCTTAAGCAACTTAATTTCTTTCTGCCTCAGTTTTCCTCATCTGCAAAATGGGAACAAAGAGTATACTTATCTCGGAGGGCTGTGGTGAGGACTACATATAAACTAATGACTGTTGTATATTAAGAAAAGTTCACAGCTATTCTTATTTCAGATTTTCTATGTAATTGGAAAGAGATGCTGAGGCCTGCCCTAATTTGTTCTTCTTAGACTGCAGCTGCTTGACTGGCAGTTGGTTCCCATTTCCTCCTTCCTCCCAAACTGGGTGCTCACAGCTCACATTTAACCTGTGCTCTCCCCCACCAAGTCCAACTCCTGAGTTAGACCTTCTGTTCTCCTCCAAACCCCTATATATGTACATATATATGTATTAATTTAATTTAAAAATTCACCAGTGCTTTTTTTAAATTTTTTTTTGGTTATTAATATTCAGGGGCATTCATGTTCCTACCTGGTTTATATTTGGATTGTTTTTTTCTCTGGATTATTACAAATTTTTGCCTATTGAGTTGATGGCCACTTAAAAGACAGAGGAATTCTTGGCATGTAGAATTTGGAAGGAAATAGAAAGGCAAACAAGAAATAAGGATTAGCACTATTCTGCACAGAGAACTTTGATGAGAAAAGAGAACCAAACCAAACTCCAAGATGTTTATGTAGCTAGTTTGTTAGTTACTTTGATATGCTGGTGTCATATCATCACTATGCTGGCAACTGGAAACAATTTAAATAGTTGCTTGAATTATTCCCACTATAACATTATTTTGATTCCATCCTTTGTCCACGTTAACGCACTTCCCCCCCAAATCCTTTGAAGATTCCATGGAATTCCTCAAATAGACAGTGAGGTATCAGGAAGCCAACAAAGTTTTGTTTTGTTTTGTTTTGTTTGAGATGGAGTTTCACTCTTGTTGCCCAGGCTGGAGTGCAACGGCACAATCTCGGCTCACTGCAATCTCCACTTCCCAGGTTCAAGCGATTCTCCTGCCTCAGCCTCCCAAGTAGCTGAGATTACAGGCATGCGCCACCAACCCGGCTAACTTTTTGTATTTAATAAAGATGGGGTTTCACCATGTTGGTCAGGCTGGTCTCAAACTCCTGACCTCAGTTGATCCACCCACCTCGGCCTCCTGAAGTGCTGAGATTACAGGCATGAGCCATCGTGCCCAGCTGCCAACCACGTTTTTAAGAATCCTCCAATAATCCCCCAAACTCTTCCTTCTATTTCAGATAGTGGGACTCTGTGCTCATGCCAGTAAGTAAAGAAGAAGGAATAAGAAAGACACTGTGTGATTTAGTATTAATAAGGAAGTAAGTGATCAAATTACTCCAGCTAGATCGGTGGAATCTATTATCAAGCACGTTGAGGCCGACAGCATTCACAAATCAACTGTCTACGTTTATACTCACTGATGACTCGTGTTTCCGTTCGAGGACAAGTAAACTTTTTAAATGATCAAGACGTTTACATTAGTTTTGCTCTTCAATGGCTTTTCTTAAAAAAAAAATCCAAAGGCAGAAGTTAAATTTAAAAGAGCTTTCCATGTGACTACCCCAAAGAGAGATTATCAATCACCAAGTTAAATATTTGTATACAAAATAATATCTGGATGCATAGATTCTTACGTTCATCAGATGAAGAGTGAAAGACTTATTAGTCACCATGCTTTATTTACACCCCTGTCAAAATTACATGAAAATATCTCTCTCCAAAGAATCATTCTAGAGAACCCTTTCATACAAAGTGATGTGTGTACATCTAAGAGGTTGCTCAGTTTAGCTCAAAGGCTAAAGAGTCTAGTAAACAGTTCCACCACGTCATGACTTTTAAGTGGTAGGTTACCACCAGAAAGAGATGACTTCAAGCACAGATTTCTGGCAGCAAGGCCAGGATTAAAACCCAATGTGACAACAGGCTTCAGAGAGAGGAACAATCCATTCCTAATTCAAAGGCCATCAAGCCCGAGTTGTAAGAACATTTTTGACTCTGAGAATCTTCTCTTTTTACCAAGAAAATCCCTTACAGTCATGGTTTAACATCCTAAATTAAGGAATAGAAGAAACCAAATTAATTTTTAATTTGTACTCCACTTATACATGTTTTCCATCGTCCACTACTGCAGGATGTACACTGAACGGTAAAAGTCATATACATCATTTTCATCAGACAACCTCATCTACCAAAATGGTGATAACACAATCTTATTTTGAAGCCAAAAGACAGTTATAAACATCAATCGTTTTCAGATATGCTTTAAAAATGTTCAAAAGTAACATCATTATTTGAAGTTATAGCACAATCATTAAAGGAAAAAAGAACCCAAGAACAAATGCAATTCGTTATTATTTTAGTTACTTTTAGTGGAAAAAATAAAACAAGATTTGGATTTTCAGCCAGGATAAAGTAAAAAGACTCCTGTCAGATGTCCATTTTCTCATTAATGAACTACTTGAGACTGTACTCCTGGGTCAGCTTATTTCTGCTTCTCCTGTCTCTAGACTTGTATTAATTATATTTGTGTCTCAGGATCCATGACATAAATTTAAACAGACCCACGGGCAAATCTAAACACTGACCACACAGTGTTCAGTCTATTCATTTCTCTACAAAGTGACAGAAATTCAACCTTTAATAAGTAGAAGTTGATTCTACCTAAATTCCTAACATGACTAATAAAATGTAGTTGCCTTCAATGAAATAAATGCCCAGATACTCTTTTAAAGGATACAGCAAATCCCAGTCATACCTCTACCAAGGCTAACTATGCTGTACCTTAATCTGTTTGTTCTCAGAGCCAAAATCAGTGCTTCACCTACATTCTCCTTTCCTAAAGAGTCTGTCAACTCAAAAGAAATGCCTAGTTCTTGATGCAGACTCATCATTAGTCAATCCTGGTCTTGGATATTCATGCTTCTAATAAGTATGATTGATAACAATCTTGTTAATAAGCAATAGAATATCAATCTTGAATATTCATGCTTCTAATAAGATTGGAAGAATACCACTTGGGTACTTGCATATAACTCCTAGTACCTACATCCTCCACTACTTACAAGCTAACAATGCCTTTATTATTATTAGTATTTTGAGACAGAGTCTTGTTATACTGCCCAGGCTGCAGTGCAGTGATGCAATCATAGCTCACTGCAGCCTTGAACTCTTGGACTCACGTGATCCTCCTGCCTCAGTCTCTTGAGTAGCGTGGATGACAGGCTTGCACCACCACACCTGGCTAATTTTTTATAGAGATGGGGTCTTGCTATGTTGCCCAGGCTACTCTTGAACTCTTGGGTTCAAGTGATCCTTCCACCTTGGCCTCCCAAAGTGCTGGGATTACAGGCGTGAGCCACCATGCTCAGCCTAACAGTGCCTTTAAAAACCTCCTGGATTACATTGAAAACCTTACTATCACATGTCAACTTATTTTGAAGCAAGTTAGCTTACAATTTAGAAAAGTCCTTGTAACACTTCTTGTTCTCTCCACTGTCACTCAGTTTTCTGAAAACTTTAAGTAGAAGCAAGACCTTGGCAGCAAGATAAGTCATCACATGGTTCAATGTATATTTGTGCAATGGATCAAGTTTACCTATTATCTTGCACACTGCTCTCAATTATAACCTGAGAACCAGAAATTATCCCCTCACTTTATAAAAATACTGTTTTAAAAGATTATTTAACAGCATCATCTTTTTAAATCCATGTGTAGCACTGAAAAACACTATAAATGTATTTTATCTCTCAGGGGTTAAAAAAAATCTGAGCTGTACTGAAGGGCATTTTCTGTTGCTTCTTCAGATCTTTTATATTAACATTCAAGCACAAATACCCTTTGTCAAGTGCTTTCAGTGCCAGGATCTGTGCTTATTCAAAGATAAAAACAAAAACAACCATATAATTCACAGTCTCTGCAGACCAAATCATAAATGTATTAACAAATAACACTGAATGCAAATTCAGGTAACCATATCAAACCTAGTGAAAAAAAATGTGGTTCGTCTTTTGGAGGAGTTGTCTAAAAGGATCCAATCAATCACAACTTCCCTTTTTCTCTGCAATGATACACCAGTTACCATGATCATTTCCAGAACTCAGGATACGAAGCTCTGATACGTTCTCCTTGAGCAGACTGCAGAGCTCCCCTTCTCGAAACACGTGGTAGTAGCGCATAAAAGCTCTGGAGTCCAAAAGATCAGGCTGTGGATCTTCGACCGACATTGTATCATCTGCGTTGGAATCTGTGGAACCGACTGCAGAAATCCTTCTCAATATTTTACTAGCAGAAGGATTATCATCTTCTAAGTTACCTGCATCCACACAATTCACACTGGTATTAGTGCTATCCAGAAAACTCCCCCCTCCATTTCTCCTCATTTCTCCTTGATGGTCTCCATTTAAATGCTTCAGAGTGCCTGGTGCTCTCAGCCACTCTAAGTGTTTTCGAGAAGAAGATTCCACAAACACTTCCTCATCTAAGTTTTGCTCTTTTGTTGAAAATGGCTCTTGGTGATCAAAGTCTAAACTAGAGTGTCTGGAAGGCTGGATTGTTACAGTGCTATTGGCCCAAACTTCTGTGTTTTTCAAGGGTCTTACTCTTTCAATTTGCTTCCTCAGAGTCGACTCATCCAAAGATCTGGAGAAAAACCAGGAACGAAATGATTTTCCTAATGTGTTGTAGAATCCATATTCTTCCTCTCCTTCCTTAGAAATATTTGCAAAACAAGTTCTTGCCATAGCAGGTTCATAGTCCACACTGTGGGACCGTTTTGAACCACACTGCTCTTTAAAACAAACAGAACAGCTACACTCAGAGCAAGGAGGTTGGTAGGGATGGCTTCTTTCTGAGTGTCCACATTGCCTCTTCCTCCCAGACTGGCTGGACTCTGAGAAGAGCTGGGAACACAGGGCCCTGTTCCATGGAACAAGCACGTCTTGCTTCTCAAAGCGACGGTTCTTTTGTTCCATTGCCCAAACGTAAATCATCAGCTGGCCTCCAGGAACTAAGACCCTGGCCATTTCTTTTATTGCTCTGATTCTTCTTTGTTTTGTAGAAAAATGATGTATGACTGAAAAAGACAAAACTAGATCTTACTGTGTATGCACACACATAAACCCACACATGTATATACTGGTGTTTACCACGTAACAATGATGAAATTTTGACATCTAGTAAAACCTTCTTATTTCCTCCATGGCAACGATGATGACAGAAATAGCACAGGCCTGATTTTAGGAGAGATATACATTTTAGCTTTGGCTGCTGTACTTTAATATTAGATGGCTGATCTTGGGCAAGATATTTAAGTTCTACAGATTTTAACATGCTTCCTCGAGAATAAGAAGTCTAGAGTCCACAAATCTGTAAAGTCTCTTCCAGTTCCAAAATACTATGGATTTTCTTAACCAGAAGGATGGCCAATGTGAATTACTAAAATTTGAAAGGGATATTAAGTGTTCCCTGGTTGAATTCCATGATGTAATTCAATGTTTTAATGAATGCTTTGTACTTCTAAAGTAATAGCTGAGAAGTAAAGAAATATATTAAAGATTGTTTCTCTGTCTGGATAATGCAAAGATCAGCCAGCTCACCACAAGTCCTATTGATTGCTTATAATAAGATATAAAATAGTTGTGTCTATTAAAAAAATCAATGTATATAGGTCATCATTTTACTTCCAATTTCTGCAAAGTCAAAATGAGTTTCAAGTAAGACAGACTTTATCAAGTCGTAAGTGTGTTATTAGGCATAATTTTATCCACCAATAGACAGAAAGTGCTAGTCTGTTTGTTCTTGAGGGAGTGTAATCACAGTACTGTGTCAAGAGAAAACTTCAAATTATTTTTTCCTACACAGACCTACCAATATATCAGGGAGGAAATTAATCTCAGGCAAAGTTTCTTGTTTTGATATGAGTTGTGAGGGCAGAGATAGAGGTTGAAAGGGCTGCTCTAAGGGTCAAAATAATCCAACTGTTAGTGGTGATTTTAGGCAAACTAATCTTTGTAGTTTACCTGCCACAGAGATATATTAAATATCAAAAATGGGGCTTGTGTACAGATCAAACTAGTAAAGAAATATCACTCAACAGATACATTTTGTATTGTTAGCAATCAAGTTTTCATTCCTATCGACAGCACACAAACTTTGGTATCTCTACCACGCAGCAATGTAAGAAAGCCAGAGGTGTGAGGGTAAAATGGGTTTGAAGAACAAGACACCAGTGTATTTTATTCTGCTAGATTTTTTTTTTTTTTTGGTAACTAGTTTTGTGATCTTTGACCAATCACTCTATCCACCTGGCCTCAGACTGCTGCCATCCACCCCCCAAAAGAAGAGTCCTTTAATATGGCTCATTTGAAAGCACACTTTTCTAGAAGTAGAGTCCTGATTACTAAGCTAAGGAGGTATAGGAGTCAGGACTGAGAAAGACTCAACCCACTGCTAATGCTCACATTTACCCGTGGTTACTAAGGGCCATTAATATCTCCCGTGCGGCGTGCAGTGGCTCATGCCAGTAATCCCAGCACTTTGGGAGACTGAGGTAGGTGGATCACTTGAGGCCAGGAGTTTGAGACCAGCCTGGGCAACATGGCAAAACCCCATCTCTACAAAAAATACAAAAAAATTAACTGGGTGCAGTGGTGTGTGCCTGTAGTTCCAGCTACTCAGGAGGCTGAAGTGGGAGGATCATTTGAGCCGGGGAGGTCAAGGTTGCAGTGGGCCATGATCAAGCCACTGCAGTCCAGTCTGGCCAACAGAGTGAGACACTGTCTCAAGTATCTCCCATATGTATGTATGCATCTCCCATAACTTGCGCCTAATTCACTTTACAGCTTCTTCTATGGGTATATTTTCTAAATACAATCCATCTTCATTATTCATGGATTCTGTGTTTGCAAATTTGCCCACTTGATAATCAATCGCCCCCAAATCAATACTCCCCAAATTGTAATCCCCCAAATCAATACTCCCAGACTTTCATGGTCATTCACTGACGAATGCAGAGGGGCAACTCGAGCCTCTCAATGCACGTATTCCCAGCTGAGATGAAACAAAGCAATGTTCTTCCTTCTGATTTCAACTCTAATACTGTAAACAAGGGTTATTTTTGTGATCTATTTTGTGTCACATTTTCTGCATGTTTGTGCTTCTTGTTGGTGATTTTGCTATTTGAAATCGCCTCCAAACATAGTGATGAGGTATTACCTAGTGCTCTCAAGCCCTGGAAGACTGTGATGTGCCCTACGGAGAAAATATATGAGTTAGATAACTTCATTCAGGCCTGAGTTGCAGTGCTGTTGGCATGAGCCTAAGATCCAATAAACTGTCTTTAAACAGAAACACACATAAAACAAGGCAATATATTGTTCAGCTGACAAAAATGTTGTGACCAGAGGCTCACAGAAACCCAATCCTGTACGCCTCTTGGGATTCTATATTCCACTGAATTTATTAATTCAGTGTTCACAGAGACTTGATAGAACATTACTACTGTAGATAATGATAATTGACTGTATTTTTTGGGGGGTGGTATAAGACCAAAAAAAAAAAAAAAAACCATTAAAATGGAACTATTTTAATAAAATGGTCTCTTCAGTAGACTCGTACATCAACATTCAGAATTTTATTGGGCTTCAAAGTAGGTTTTTTTCTTTGTTTTCATTTTTGTTTGGAGACAGGGTCTTGCTCTGTCACCCAGGATGTAGTGGCTCCATCTCAGCTGGCTGCAGCCTCTGCCTGCTGAGTTCCTGAGTAGCTGGGACCACAGGTGTATACCACCACGCCCAGCTAATTTTTGTAATTTTTGTAGAGATGGGGTTTCACCGTGTTGCCCAGGCTGGTATCAAACTCCTGAGCTCAAGCCATCCTCCCACCTCAGCCTCCCAAAGTGCTGGGATTACAGGCATGAGCCACCATGCCTGGCCAAGTTGTTTTTTTAAACAGAAAGTCCTTATTTATTCGTTTATTAATGCCTAAGTGACAATTCCTTTCCAATCAGATGTAATACTGTAATTTCACCCAGGAATATCAGTGTTTTATATTATGTTTTATATTTAAAGTGTAATAAGTAACAGCCTTGAATCCAAATGTTCTTAAGAAAAAAATAGCCGACTGGGATGGTGGCTCACACCTGTAATTCCAGCACTTTGAGGGGCTGAGGTGGGTGGATCACTTGAGCTCAGGAGTTCAAGACCATCCTGGGCAACATAGTGAAACCCCATCTCTACCAAAAAAAATAAAAAATAAAAAAAGATTAGCTCGGTGTGGTGGTGTGTGTCTGTGGTCCAAGCTACTCAGGAAGCTGATGTGAGAGGATCACTAGAGCCCAGGAGGCAGAGGTTGAAGTGAGCCAAGATCACGCCACTGTACTCCAACCTGGGTGACAGAATACGACCCTGTCTCAAAAAAAAAAAAAAAAAAAAAAAACCTACAAATGATTACTTCTTTACATGTTAAATGCATTAGACATGCATACACATGCATGTTCTATTAAGAAACATTGTAAATGTATCTAAAATGGGAAGTGAGAATATATTTACCTGAAATATCAATGTCTGGAAACTAGGTTGAATTTTTTAAAGTCCCTTTTGTTTAAAAAAATCATAATCACAACTTAAAGGCAAAAGTAGTACTCAATATATGTATTCTAAAGCAGTATTTTCCTGCTGAGAGCCCAGACAGTAGGTAGGTTGAATTCAATTACTGGATTCCAGATTCAGATGAGAAGTTACACACGATCTCCTTTAACGTCTTGTTACATCTTGATATTTTATCATTTGTTTACATTTAACTTTTCAAGTGTACATGCCTTGCTTCTCTAACCTTCAGCATTCAGAATCTGCGGGTTTAGCGTAAAGCAAGCTTTTTTTAAACATCAGTACTATTGACATTTTGGGCTAGATAATTCATTTTTTTGTTTTTATTTTTGTTTTTTGAGACAGAGTCTTGCTCTGCCACCCAGGCTGAAGTGCAGTGGTATGACTTGGCTCACTGCAACCTCCGCCTCCCGGGTTCAAGCAATTCTCCTGCCTCAACCTCTCTGCGCCACCATGCCTGGCTAATTTTGTACTTTTAGTAGAGATGGGGTTTCACCATATTGGCCAGGCTGGTCTTGAACTCCCGACCTCGTGATCCGCCCACCTCAGCCTCCCAAAGTGGATAATTCTTTATTGTGGGAGCCCACTAACTAGATGATATCACACATACACACATCCAGTTGTGACAATTAAAAATGTCTCCAGACATTGCCCATGTCTCCTGGGGAAAGTGGGAAGGAGCAACATAACCCCCAGTTGAGAAGCACTAGCCTGAAGGGCATCCTTGATTGCTGCTATGTTACTATGCCAGCACATTTCCCTAGGATGTTTATCAGACTATTCCAAAAGTAAGTAAAACGATGCTTCTTTTTCTAATCCAGCAGTAAATGAAGGCATAACTAGGTATGATGCTTAGCTCACATTATTATTATTAAAAGATATGGAAAAGCAAACATATATACACATATATATCTCTTCCTGTTAAGCAGGAAGTGCCAATTTATAGAATTTTAAATAAAGAAGTAAATATATAGGGACATAACAGAGACAGTCTATTGAAATTTCTCATACTATACTTTCTTTTATATATTATTCATATTTACATATTTATTTATATATATTTCTTATAATATAGGTCCCTATATATGTAATAGGAGAAATTTCAGTAGACTCTCTTATGTCTCATACAGTCATATATGCACACTCACACATATATATTTTACCTTTTATATTTATATATGGTGTGTGTGTGTGTGTGTGTGTATGTTTTTTAGGGACAGGGTCTCACTATGTTGCCCAGGCTGGACATAAACTCCTGGGCTCAAACGATCCTCTCACCCCAGCCTCTCAAAGTAGCTGGGACTACAGGTGCCTGTCACCATGCCTGGCTGCTGTAATATAGTTCTAAATTTGAAATTTAACCGAAAATAACCACATCACATTAATTCATAGTTACAGATCATACAAACGTGTGCTGTTTTTCTACTCAAGGAAGCATTTTTAATTCGAAGATGGTAACTAGGTGTACTCCATTTTCTCTGAGGGCAAGGCATGAGATGTAAACTGAAAATAGAGAAGGACGTAGCCAGATAGGCATGGAGCATTTCCTAAGCATAAGAAAGCTGGTCTATATCCCCTTCCTTCACCAGTGGCTCAGTGGCGTGGTCTGGATGTAGGTGGCTTTGCAGACTAAAACGAATTTAGCCTGGGCATGGTGCTCATACCTGTAATCACAATACTTTGGGAGGCCAAGGCAGGTGGATTGGTTGAGCCCGGGAGTTCAAGACCAGCCTGGACAATATGGCAACCCCATCTCTACAAAAAAATTCAAAACAATTAGCCAGGCATGGTGGTGTGTGCCTGTAGTACCAGCTACTTGGGAGGCTGAGGCAGGAGGATAACCTGAGCCCAGGAGGTCAAGGCTGCCACAGCACTCCAGCCTGGGTGATAGAGTAAGACCCTGTTTCAAAAAAATAAAAAACTCTTGAATCATTAAACAATCCAATAACAATTTGAAGGTTTAAATAGTTAAAAGGAAAAAAAGTAAAATGAGTGTAGACAAAAGAAAAGCAGAGTCCACACATTTATCTGACATTTTATTTTATTTTATTTTATTTATTTTTTGGAGATGGAGTCTCACTCTGTTGCTTAGGCTGGAGTACGGTGGTGAGATCTCGGCTCACTGCAACCTCTGCGTTCTGGGTTCAAGCAATTCCCTGCCTCAGCCTCACAAGTAGTTGGATTACAAGCTCCTGCCACCACGCCCGGCTAATTTTTGTATTTTTAGTAAAGACGGGGTTTCACCATCTTGAGCAGGCTGGTCTTGAACTCCTGACCTCGTGATCCACTCGCCTCGGCCTCCCAAAGTGCTGGGATTACAGGCGTGAGTCACCGCGCCCGGCCCATTTCTTTGACCTTTCTCCAATTTCTAGTTAAGTGGAATGATCAAACCAAAACCTTTTTCCACTAAAGATTCAAAGCATCGTATAGTGTTCTTAATTCAACAAGGTTTTCTCCTGGTTATAGACTGAAGGTTTGTGGCCCCCAGGACTCATATGTCGAAGTCCTAACCCCGAGAGTGAACGTATTAGGAGATCAGAACTTTAGGAAGTTTAGACAAAGTCATGAGGTGGGCCCCCATGATGGGATTAATGGTCTTATAAGAAGAGACCAGAGAGCTTGCTCTCTCTCTCTCTCTCTCTTTCTCTTCTTCTCCTTCCAGTCTCCCGCTACATTCCACGTGATGATACAGCAATAATTAAGCCATCTGCAAGCTGCTAGGAGGGTCCCTACCAGAACCTTACCCTGCTGGCACCCTGATCTCAGATGTGCAGCCTCCAGAACTGTGAGAAATAAATGTCTGTTGTTTACACCAAGTCTATGGTATTTTGTTATAGCAGGCTGCAAAGGCTAAGACAATCTTCTTTATGCTTACAACCAAAATGGATCTAACAGTTTCAGCCGCAAACGAGACTGTCAGAGAGCAAGTTTCCATGGCAACCATCTCTTGCCAGTCCTTACTAGTTCCAAGGTTATGGCTTCTAGGCAGCCTCCCCTCACCATACGAAGAAACAGTCCCCACCTAATGTTGGATAAATCAATCTTTCATGCATTTTAGGAAAAGAGCAAATCATCTTATTCTGCATTTTTGTCATGAAAAACCCCATTTTATAAAAGATCATCTTTCTTGGATAAAACTTGTTATTCAAATAGGTTGATTTTTTTTTTTTTTTTGAGATGGAGTTTCATTCTGTCACCCAGGCTGGAGTACAGTGGCATGATCTCAGCTCACTGCAACCTCCGCCTTCCCAGTTCAAGCGATTCTCCTGCCTCAGCCTCCTGAGTAGCTGGGACTACATGCGCTTGCACCATGCCCAGCTAATTTCTGTATTTTTAGTAGAGATGGGGTTTCACCATGTTGGCCAGGCTGGTCTCAATCTCCTGACCTCATGATCCACCCACCTTGGCCTCCCAAAGGGCTGGGATTACAGGCGTGAGCCACCGCACTCAGGCAAACAGGTTGATTTTTAAGAGTGTATTGGGACAAGTAATTTGCTTTGCAAAAGATTTTTCCATTGCAAAACAAACAAAAAAACCTTGTCATAGGATTCCTTTAAATATCAAGTTTCCCTGCATATTTAAATATGGCAGGTGTCATGTATTCCTTACCTGCATGTATTTCAGGCATGGATTTTTTTCCCCATTTTTTGGCATGTGTTTTTTCTGGTCATACTTTTTGGGAAGATATGAGAAACACATTCCCTAGACTCATGAACAATCTCTGGCAGTATGTGAGCAGAGTGGCATTATAAAAACAATGCCATCCAAGACCACATGGGACCCACCTTCTCCCTGAACCTGAGTGCCCGTGAGTGGCAGATCGGTCCAGGTGACTTTTGGTGTGTGAGCCCTAGAATTCTCTGCTAACAAAGGCCACTATTTTGGCCTAAAACATGATAATATAACTTCTAAAAATCTACTTTGCTTTGCATGAATCTGGCTTCATTTAAATATAACGACGTGCTGTTTTCAATGAGTAAGATTCCTTTTATCCTTTCTTACTCATAAATAAAAGAAATTGGAATGAATCATAAAAAAAACTGCAATGACAATTTGAAGGTTTAAATAGTTAAAACAATCATCTATGCCATAAATACATTTTGGAGTTGAGTCATATCACTCAAGTAGTTGAAACAATTATTTTAAATTAGAGAAAATAAATTACATTGACATTTCTACACAGAACAGATGGTGAGTCATGAGAACGGACTAAACCCTGTCAATTATTCTCATGGCAAAGGGTGAATGTGTGATCCGGCTGCCTTACCTCCTATGGAGATGACGGCATCGAAGCCCTCATCCCTAAAGGGGAGATCAAGGTTGTCACATACCATGGCTTCACATCCTCTCTTCCGGGCAATCTCTACCAGTGGCCCACAGTAGTCACAGCCCACGGTATGTACCTGGCTGTTCACTTTAAGATACTTCCCAGTCCCACAACCTAGAAGAGAAAAACCTGCGTTACATGCTGTCCTCAATGGAGAGTGTGAAATAGTTCATTTGTCTCATAACAAGAAATAACTTTTTTTTTTTTTTTTTTTTGAGACAAAGTCTCGCTCAGTCACCCAGGCTGGAGTATAGTGGCACGATCTCGGCTCACTGCAACCTTTGCCTCCCGGGTTCAAGCAATTCTCTTAACTCAGCCTCCCGAGTAGGTGGGATCATTGGCGTGTGCCACTATGCCTTGCTAATTTTGTATTTTTCGTAGAGACGAGTTTCTCCATGTTGGTTAGGTTGGTCTTGAACTCCTGACATCAGGAGATCCGCCTGCCTCGGCCTCCCAAAGTGCTGGGATTATACTCATGAGCCACCGTGCCCGGCCAACTTTTTTTTTTTTTTTTAACTAACCAAGACAGAACACAACATGGTGTGAAGGTATTCACAAAAGTAAAAGAAAAGTCTTCAGTGAATACTTACATATTCTCATATAGAAGAGAGAAAGGCCATAGAAAAAAATAACATTTATTGAATATTTAATGAGGTAATGTCCACAGGGCTCAGTACACTAGTGCAACCAAGGCACGTTAGCTGGTCCATGGCAAGAAAGGTAGTTCTAGTATCCCAGAGACCGTGTGCAGCCTCTAAGCTCACATCCATATTTCATTGTATATACACGTATGTTACAGACTTTATTCTCCTGTTGTCTCTCCAAAGATTGTTACCACTTGCTGACTGCAAAACAAACAACTGTCAACAACTTTTCAATTATTTATACACTAAAACATGCCTTTCAACTTTTAAAAATTTGAACTTGAATTAGAAAAGCATTTTTAACATTGTTTTTATCCAATCTCTATTCATTGCTACATTTAAAATGATCTCTATGGGCCCAGTATACAACTCAGATTATAAAAACTACTTTTTTTTTCTTAAATAGACAATTTTTGATATTCACTTTCCAGTGGCATAATTCAGGGTTTACAAAGCCCAAAGGTTTAGATCATTGAGGTCTTACTGATGTTATGGTTGACGAAGGTAGTAACATGAATGAATAACCACCTTGAAACAAAGCCTTCTATAATCTAATACTTTATATTATATTCTATCACAGATATATAATCTAATTCCTTTCCAGAAATATTAAAAGAAACCATTAGAGCCTGTATTTGTACCTATTGACATTACCTATACAATTTTTCTACCTGAAAAAATATCTATCACGATTCAAAGATGATTAGCTTGCTGCTTCTGAAATACATCAGGACATGGCAACCTCTGCCTCCCAGACTCAAGCGGTCCTCCTACCTCAGCCTCCCAAGTAGCCGAGACTACAGGCATGTACCACCATGCCCAGCCAATTTTTTTTTTTACTGTTGTTGTATTTTTTGTAGAGATGGAGTTTCACTACGTTGTCCAGGTTGGTCTCGAAGTCCTGAGCTGAGTGATCTGCTCGCCTCGCCTCCCAAAGTGCTAGGATTACAGGTGTGAGATACCGCGCCCAGCCTATTTGTAGTGTAATTTGTAGTGGCAAAATACAGCAAACAACATATATTAAATGTTAATATGGCACTATTAGCACAGAATGCTAGGCAGCTTTTAATACTGGGTAGCTCTATAAAAAAATATGGAATGATTTCCTCAATATATTAAAAGTATAACAAAAGCCAGGAGTATAATTAATAGTATACTACCATTAGTGTAACCAAAAAAAGGGAGACTACCCATCACACACTCACAGGCACAAATACACTTATATTTACATAAAACATCTCAAAAAGATCATACAAGAAGCTAATAGCATCAGAGGCCTCTGGTGTGGGTTGCTTGGTGCCAATGACTGGGATGGGAGAAGATTTTACACTACGCATTCTTTTGTGCTTTGTTGCTGAACCATATTGGTGGGTTACCTACTAAAATACTTTCACACATTTTGAACCACTTGTTCACATCCTTTAACTATTTTTCTTGTGACTTGTTGGTATTTTTCCTTTTTTTTCTTTTGAACTTATTCCTTCTGTTTGATACTCTGAACATTTTAATCAACATCTTGCCATTTCCTACACCTACTACACCTGCTTTGACACCCCAGCCCCAGGTAACCACCATTTTAATCTCTCCTTCTATGAGTCCCACTGTTTTAGATCCCACATATAAGTGAGATCACTGGGTATTTGTCTTTCTGTGCCTGGCTTATTTCACATAGCATAATATCTTCCAGGTTCCCCCGTGTTGTGGCAAATGACAGGATGCTGATCTTTTTTTTACAGTGACATTGAAGAATGCTTAGTAGATTAAAAAAATTGTCAGCCGGGTGCAGTGGCTCACGCCTGTAATCCCAGCACTTTGGGAGGTGGAGGCGGGCGGATCACGAGGTCAGGAGATTGAGACCATCCAGGCTAACACGGTTAAATCCCGTCTCTACCAAAAATACAAAAAACTAGTCGGGCGCGATGTCGGGCGCCTGTAGTCCCAGCTACTCCGGAGCCTGAGGCAGGAAACGCTGTGAACCCGGGAGGCGGAGCTTGCAGTGAGCTGAGATCCGGCCACTGCACTCCAGCCCGGGCGACAGAACCAGACTCTGTCTCAAAAAAGAAAAAAAAAATTATCTAGATTTCTATGACATATGTTGCAGATGTTCTTACTTAGTTTGATTTTGGTCTTTTGACTTGAATTGTATGTCTGTCTAGATTTTTGTCTTGTGGAACTTTTCCATTTTTATAGGGTCAAAGTTATCAGTCAATACAATTAAACCTCATCAATTACAGCTTCCATATTTGCAGTTAATCTACCTGCTGAAATTTATTTGTTACCCCAATGTCAATACTACAGCATTGCATGGTCATTATCAGACTTATATACCCATAGTGCAGCAAAATATTTGAGTCACCTGAGACCCACATACCCAGCCTCCTTTTTTCAGCTCCCATACTGTAATCGTGTGTCCTTTTCATAATCTATTTAGGGCCACGATTTCTCCATTTGTACAGTTTTTACTGGTGATTTTGCTGTTTCAAAGAGCCTAAGCCTGGGGCTGAAATACCGTCTAGTGTTCCTGAACATAAGAAGGCTGGGATGTCTCTGATGGACAAAATATATGTGTTAGATAAGCTTTGTTCAGTAAAGAGTTATAGTGTGTTGGCCATGAGCCCAATGTTTATGAAATAATAATACATAGTAATCAAGATATCTTTAAACAGAAGCACAAATGCCACAAGCTCATACATTGATAAACTGACAAAAATGTTGTGACCAGAAGCTTACAGGAGCCTAATCCAATATTTCCCCTATGAGTAATGATTCAGTATTTGCCAATTCAATGTTTATGATACATATATGAAATGTAAGTACTGTGAATAATGGCAATGAACTGTATATTCTTTTATGATTTCTTTTTGTATGTGTATCATACATAGACATTTTGCCTCTGAGAATATTTTAAATAACAATTTAGTTGTCATCTAGTCCTTTAATGAGCTCATTTCCTTATACTTAAATCTTTGCTTCATTTGGAATTTATTTTGATGTAAGGTGTGAGAAAGTAACTCTCTGATTGTATATGTCGTTATCCCAAAGCCATTTACCTAATAATTCCTTTTCCCCACTGATTTTAAGATCCTGGTACGTGGCTTACTAACATTAATAGGTGGCAATAGATCCAAACTCACTGCACGTTCTGAAACTAGATTTATTATTTTTTAAATTACATGGTAGAGATATTTTTCAAAGACTCCCAATTTCCATGTGACATGCACCCCTTCCCCAGATTCCACATTACTCATACCATCTTCAGCAAGTCACAAGTTCTGGTATGTCTGTTTCTCTTACCAGTATTTAGAGTGAATATCAAACTAGATAGACTTTGCAACTACAGACTTACGACTCATGGGTGCAGTCAGCATGCAATTGCTAGAATGCAGCTTTAGGTAGGCAGGCCTTGCGTGAGATTCCAACCACAACTTAAGTCTTAGTCCTAGATCTACTAAGCTGTGGTTTACTAGTTCTTGATTTAGGAGGATGCTGAACCAATGTCCTCCAGACAAATAAGCTATTATGAAAATACTGTCTAATTAAAGATATGCTCCTATAATGAAACACCTACTGAATAATTAAGGGAAAGGACCCATGAGATTCATAAGACATTACTGGACCTCTTGCATAATCCCACAATTCTACAGAAGGCATGTGAACCACTCAAAGTGAGCCACCAGCGGAGAACACATTTGGCAAATGTGAATGTCTTTAAATTTACAATGGTCAGTTTCACAAGCCCTCATTTTCATCCTAATGTATTCAATCAATGTTAGGTCCGTTTTGGTGGAGGATGTACACAAAGGCCCTGAAAAGTCACTGTCTAAATGTAAAGTTTGAGGCCAGACATGGTGGCTCATGCCTGTAATCCCAGCACTTTGGGAGGCCAAGACAGATAGATCACCTGAGGCCAGGAGTTCGAGACCAGCCTGGCCAACATGGCAAAACCCCGCTTCTACTAAAAATACAAAAAACAGCTGGGCATGGTGGTGGGCACCTGTAATCACAGCTATTTGGGAGGCTGAGGCAGGAGAATCAGTTGAACCCAGGAGGTGGAGTTTGCAGCAAGCTGAGATTGCACCACTGCACTCCAATCTGGCTGACAAGGGTGAAACTCCATCTCAAAAAAAAAAAAAAAAAGTTTGAGAAAGTTTTTTACTTGCTGCTGACTTGACTGTCTGAGTTTCTGCTGTAAAATGAATATTCTAGGTACTGGCATGCCAAGGGTACAATTTCAGGATTCTTATTAGAACAAAAATAAAAAATGAATCTGAAAAGCAAAGGCTCAATGGAAGATATTTCATGCTGCATGGCCCAAAGGTGGGTTACCTATATCTGCGATGATGCTGCCTGGCTTCTGTTCTTGGAGGAACTGGCGGACACGAGGCCAGGCTTTGCTCTGCAGGTCGCTGAAGTAAGGGGCTGTGCTCTCGTACACGTTGTGCACATGCTGCTTCTCCAGCTGGGCGGCTTCATGATCCATCCTGGGGAAAACGGGACCAACCCAAGGCATGCAGGTCAGCCTATGCACCATAGGTGACTGAAGGAGGATGCATATTTCCCAAACTTTGGAACCTACAACTGCAAAAGTCTTGCTGTTCACATACTTTCTTATAAGCTGCAAAGTACAATACCTTCACTGTAACCATCGTTGCCAAAAAACTAGCAAATGCATGGTTTTTACCTGCTATATTAAGGAAAACAATGGTTTGAAAATGAGTTAATTATTATATAATAAGTTCCTGAACAAGATGAATTTTTTTTTTTTTTTATTTGGAATTTTACTCTTTTTTTTTTGGGGGTGGAGTCTTGCTCTGTCGCCCAGGTTGGAGTGCAGTGGCTCGATCTCTGCTCACTGAAAGTTCCGCCTCCTGGGTTCAAGTCATTCTCCTGCCTCAGCCTCCTGAGTAGCTGGGACTACAGGTGCCCGCCAACACACCCGGCTAATTTTTTGTATTTTTAGTAGAGACGGGGTTTCACTATGTTAGCCAGGATGGTCTTGATCTTGACCTCGTGATCTGCCCGCCTCAGCCTCCCAAAGTGCTGGGATTATAGGCGTGAGCCACTGTGCCCAGCCAAGATGAATTCCTAATTTTAGAAGCATAACCAAAATTCTTACTAAATGGTTTACTTTGGATAAGACCATTGTATCTGATGCTAAATAGATTTCAAAATTTCATAACAGGTAGCTCACCATTTCAACCCAATAACGAAGCCCTATTAATTCTACCTTTTTAGTGTTTGGATTCCAGTCATGTCTCTATATCACTACTGCTTTTATTTTAGTATAGGTGCCCATTTCTTTACTGAATTACTTCAACAGCTGGCAAACAGTTCTATTGCCCTTCAATTGCTTTTCCCAATTTCAATTATGTCATAATTATTTTTGTAAAATATAGGACTGATTTTGTTGCTTCTCATTTATTTATTTTTAATTTTTGTGGGTACATAGTAGGTGTATATATTTATGGAGTACATGAGATGTTTTGATATAGGGATACAAGGCTCAATAATCACATCAGGGAGAATGGGGTGTCCATCACCTCGAGCATTTATCCTTTGTGTTACAAACAATCCAATATACTTTTTTAGTCATTTAAAAATGTACAAATAAATTATTTTTTTACTATAGTCACCTTGCTGTGCTAGCAAATACTAGGTCTAACTCTATTTTTTGTACCCATTAACCGTCTCCACTTCTCTCCCACTCCCCACTACCCTTCGCAGCCTCTCGTAACCATCCTTCTACTCTCTATATCCATGAGTTCAATTATTTTAATTTCTAGCTCTCATGAATAAGTGGGAACTTACAAAGTCTGTCTTTCTGTGCCTGACTGATTTCAGCTAACATAATGACCTCCAGTTCCATCCACATTATTGCAAATGACAGGACTTTTTTTTTTTTTTTTTTTTTTTTTTTTTGTGGAGTCTCGCTCTGTCACCCAGGCTGGAGTGCAGTGGCATGATCTCGGCTCACTGCAACCTCCACCTCCCGGGTTCACACCATTCTCCTGCCTCAGCCTCCCGAGTAGCTGGGACTACAGGCGCATGTCACTATGCGTGGCTAATTTTGTGTATTTTTAGTAGAGAAGGGATTTCACCGTGTTAGCCATGTTGGTCTCGATCTCCTGACGTCGTGATCCGCCCGCCTCGGCCTCCCAAAGTGCTGGGATTACAGGCATGAGCCACCATGCCTCGCCTGGATTTCATTTTTTTTTTTTTAAAGCTGAGAACTCCATTGTGTATAAGCACCACATTTTCTTTATCCATTCATCTGTTGATGGACAGTTAGGTTGCTTCCAAATCTTGGCTGTTGTGAATAGTGCTGTAATAAAACATGGGAGCGTGGGTATCTCTTGGATATATTGGTTTCCTTTCTTTTGGTTATATACCTAGGAGTGGGATTGCTGGATCGTAAGGTAGCTCTATTTTCGTTTTTTTGTAGAATCTCAAAACTGTTCTCCATAGTGGTTGTACTAATTTACATTCCCACTAATAGTGAATAAGGTTCCCTTTTCTCCACATCCTCACCAGCATTTTTTATTGCCTGACTTTCAGAGAAAGCCCATTTTAATTGGGGTGAGATGATGTCTTATTGTAGTTTTGACTGGCATTTCTCTGATGATCAATGACGTTCAGCACTCTTTCATATACCTGTTTGCCATTTTTTATGTCTTCTTTTGTGAAATTGTCTATTCAGATATTTTGTCCTTTTTGTTTTTTATTTTATTCTATTTTATTTTATTGAGATGGAATCTCGCTCTATTACCCAGGCTGGAGTGCAGTGGCGCAATCTCAGCTCACTGTAACCTCTGTGGCCAGTTCCCCAGGCCATGAGCAGGTCTAGAGGTGCTGTCTGGGAGCCAGGGACTGGAGTCAAAAACCTTAGAAGTCTACTTGGTGTTCTATTGTACTGTGGCTGAGCTGGCACTCAAGCCACGAGATGCAGCCTTTCCCACTCTTCCCTCCCCTTTCCAAAGACCCCGTCCCCACTGTGGCCAAGCTGGTACCTAAGGTGCAAGGCAAAGTCCCCTTTCCTTGTCCCTCCACTTTTCTTAAGCAGGAGCCTTGCCCTACAGCCACCACAGCTGGGAATGTGCTGAGTCTCATCTGGAGCCAGCAAGACTCAGAGTCTCACCCAGGTCCACAGAGTACTACTTGGGTATCATTGCTGGTTATGCAGGGCCCAAGGGCTCTTTCGTCAGAAGGTGATAGGTCCTGCCAGGACTAGCTCCTTCCCTTCAAGGCAGCAGGTTGCCTTCTGGCCCAGGGAGTGTCTAGAAATGTCATCTGGGAGGTAGAGCCTGGAAAGAGGGCCTCAGGACTCTGGCTGGGCCCTATCCTACTGCAGCTGAGCTGGTATCCAAGATGCCAGACAAACTCCTCTTTACTCTTCCCTCTCCTCTCCTCGAGCAGAAGGAAGGGCTCTCTTTTGGAGCCAGGAGCTGTGCAGCCTGGTAAGGGAGGGGTTGGTGCAAGCACTCTCTTAGCAGCCCTTGCTGGTGTCTCCATAGGTGGGGTTCCCTCCTCCCCACCTAGTCCACTGGCTCTGAGCCCAGTTCAGCAGGAGGACTCACCTACGAGCTGTGGCCCAGACTGCCTTTCAAGTTTATTTAGTACCCCAGAGCCCTTTACCCTACAGTGGTGAGGCCTGCAGGAACTCAAGTCCAGACTGCTGGGATCTGCAATTCCCCTCTGGCTAGGGCTGGTTTAAATGCTCCCTCTGTGAGCAGGTGTCAGCTGAGTTCAGCCCCGTGGTTTTGCCTTCTACTGTGACAGGGCAGCGCTGAGTTGGATACAGTGTTGGACAAATGCAGTGCTCTCCATCCCCTAAGCACAGATTCTCTCTCCATGCCACATGGCTGCTGCCAGGGGGTTGGAGGAGGGATGGCATGGGCAATTCAAGACCGTCTTTCTCACCCTCTTCAGTGCTTCCTTTAGTGATACGAAGTCAAAACCAGGCACTGTGAGTGCTCTCCTGATTTTTGGTTCTCATGTAGGTGCTTTTTTGTGTGTAGATAGGTGTTAACTTTGGTCCTTGTCGGGAGGGTGGCGGAGGGAGGACACACCATCAGTGGAGCCTTCCATTTGGCCGTCTTACTCCACGCCACTCCCCTCAATTCTTACCTTCAACTTCTTCAGAGGCATTTTATAGCTTGTCCCATTGGATTCAGCTGGCTTAGGCGAGCACATAAGGCTCTTTCTGATCTAGCCTCACCAGACTTCTTAAGGGTCACTTCTCACCATCTTTCCTCAGCATTAGCCATAATACCCAATGACCTGCTGTTTCTCAGCGGTGACACATTCCTTCTCTCCAGGGACCTGAACAGATGCTGTGCTTTACCTGGCTACATTCTAGTCATTCGGCCGGGCGCGGTGGCTCAAGCCTGTAATCCCAGCACTTTGGGAGGCCGAGGCGGGCGGATCACAAAGTCAGGAGATCGAGACCATCCTGGCTAA
Source organism: Piliocolobus tephrosceles (assembly GCF_002776525.5). Classification (NCBI taxonomy): domain Eukaryota; kingdom Metazoa; phylum Chordata; class Mammalia; order Primates; family Cercopithecidae; genus Piliocolobus; species Piliocolobus tephrosceles. The sequence goes on along the minus strand of NC_045440.1, from coordinate 4,136,766 downwards.
CACGGTGAAACCCTGTCTCTACTAAAAAATACAAAAAACTAGCCGGGCGAGGTGGCGGGCGCCTGTAGTCCCAGCTACTCGGGAGGCTGAGGCAGGAAACGCCGTGAACCCGGGACGCGGAGCTTGCAGTGAGCGGAGATGGCGCCACTGCACTCCGGCCTGGGAGACAGAGCGAGACTCCATCTCAAAATAAATAAATAAATAAATAAAAATAAAATAAAATAAAAATAAAATAAAAAAATAAATTCTAGTCATTCTTGAAAAAGGCATCGACTCCTCCAGGAAGGCTTTCCTGACCTTCCAGGCAGGATAAGGGCAACAGGGAAGGAGTAAGAAAAGCATGAGAGCAGGTCCCGTTTTGGGCTTTACTCTGTAATGATTCTATTCTATTTTGGCATGTGAGTGAGTGAGGGCTATCCCAGGGAAGTGGCCAGGGGCTCAGGTTGTGGCTTTTACCAATCGGTAGGAAAGTATTTTCAATCATTTAATAACCCATTTGGCCCTACTGATGGCTATCAGCTATTGCATCCCACGCATACCTCTACAGGGATCACAGAGTCCTGTAATCGTTGAATTCAGATAAGATATTTTTCTCTGGCAGAGTCCGCTGGAAGACTCTGGAGAACAAGGACTTGTCCTATTTAATACTGAGTTCCCAGCACTTAGGACACAGCAGACCCGCAGCAAATGATCAAATAAACACACATAACGAGAATGGAATCTGGCTCTGAGTGCAGAGGGTGGTACTGGCTTTGGTGAGCAGGCGGAGTGATCACTCTGAGGAGCTGGGGAAGGGAGGGGAGCCGACACCTGCAAACTGGCAGACGGGAGTGTAACTAGAGAGAAGGTACTGCCCCTGGACAGCCTCTGTCCCCACACCTCTACCCCTGTCCTGGGAAGTGGGAAGTACTGAGGTAAGATGGCGTCTGCCAAGTTACTTCCCTGTATGGAGAGAGACTTTCAGACTATGCAAATACTGTTTCTTATTTGCTCACCCGCCAGTTTTAGCATCTACCAATGACTCTTGCCCCAATTATTACTACAAGTATCACCAAATGATGATAATATAATTCCATCATTTCTTCCGTTTCAAGAAAGAGCTATTGAGGATTTACTCTTAAAATGTAATAGGTTGTCTTTAATCAGTATGAACCAACCCACAGCCCCTGCAAAAAATTCTAGCAAACTCCTGAGTATAAATCCAATTTGTGAGGTCTGACAAAACTTCCACCCAAATTGAAACAGCTTATGTTGCACCTTCAACTGAAATTTACAAAGTAAACATATGGCTGGCTAGAACTGCCCACACAAGAGAAAAACAGAAACACTATGTGCTTTTCATTTAAATCAAAATCTCAGTAGATTTTAGTATATTTACATTTCCCCTTCCTCAAGGAATCAATCAAGCAATACAATTTAGAGAACACTAGAACAAGTAAGTTTTTCTTTACTGCACTTGCAAATGTTAAGTGGTAACCAACATAAACTGGATTCCTTGCACTATGCAGTTTAAAAAATGACTCCAATTTCAAGCTCAGAATTTGTAGTATCTGAACAGCACCCCCTGAGATCTTGCCCTGAGTTTTCAGGTAACCTAAAAGAGAGTTATTTTTAAGTGTATAAGCGATATGAATGTATGTTTTCCAGTTAACTTTATAAACACTGCAGATTTAAATTTTAAACGCTGTGGATTTAAATTTCCTACAATATTTTCCACATGAATTTTATGTATATAAACAAATTCCTTGAGTTTGAAAGTGTGACTAAGCTAATAAGACTAGTACTAAAACAGGAGCACAGGATTCCAGATGAAGCGAGAGATAAAGGGTTTGGATTAGCCAGGATTCCTAATCTGTGTGCTGTCAAACTGCAGACCCATAAAATAATCCACATAAAAAGTCAGTATTTAAAGCCTCACATTGTGTCCCTCCTTTGAGATTCAAAATGCACCCCAGCATACTACAAGTTTTGAAAAATCTTTTCTCAGAATTACTGGGTCTAACATACTCTTTCTGTCTTTAAACACCTCCTGTCTTTTTAGGAAATAATATTATGCGGAAGACACTTTGGAAATGCTAATTTAATGTTTTGCAATTTAAGAACGTCCCCCAAACAAAGGAAGCATTTTTCCTGAGCATCCTTTTTCATTCATGTAGTGTTAGTGAAGTATGTTATCTACAAATCATAACTTCTAAGATGGTTTATAAAATGACTAAAAGTATGACACGGTAAACATTTTAACTAGAAAGTCAGAAGGATGCACATCAGAGTTGCTCATTGCTGTCGATCCAAGAGAACCTGCTTCTGAGCCTGTGCCTCCTCTTTCCAGGGATCCCCGCCTCACTGAGTGGACCCAGGTTGAAAACCAGACCTACCGGGAACCAGTCCATGGGTGAGACTGACCCAATCTTGAGAATTTGAACAAAAAGGCCTGAATAGTCAAATGACTGCAAGTGGTTGGTTGTGATCACTTGGAGTCTGTGTTAGGGAGTCCATTTTTAGCCATGCACATATGGATGAACCAAAAGAATATTTTTCTGCAAAATGAATGTAGCTGTAGGAAACAAAAAAACAAGATGAGAGTTTGGGATGCTTCATACCATGGCGTGGGGAAAGGCAGAAGGACTGCGGAAGTCTAGTAGATGATATTCTAGTTCTAGTCCCTGTGTAAGCTCTGGACAGGGTCTCAGGGTCACTCAACTCGCAAGAAACCTGTTCATTTTAGAGTACCACCCTTGCGCCCTGAGGTACCACGTTTCCTAACTTTGAATCTCAAATGGATACCCTGTTCTAGCCCTAAAATATTCTTCACTTGAACTCATTTCTGTTTCTACAACCACACCTTTCCAAAGGCAGGCAAACTGCTTTTTTTATTAACATTTTGAAATGATTATTTTACACTTTAAATAACTAGTGTGCAGTGATGCTGACACACAGTGTTGTAATATCTTACCTTTATTGCTACTTTTCAAGCAACCTGTAAAGCTTACAATGTAACCTTAAATCAAACCCCCAAAATTGAATGCTAATGATCAAAAGAAATCATAAATATGATGACAAAAACACAAATGAAACTGAGTAGACAAAGATACAACTAACTTTGCCAGGGGAAGCTGATGTAGGCACAGAAGAGCAGACCTCAGACATTGAATCATCTTTGTTCCTTCCCTTGCCCCACAAACTCTGCCTATTTCTAGCATTTATTCCTTGGAGGATGGAAGAGAGGAGACAAAGTGACAGAAAACTAACAGGAGAGTGAGTGGCCTGGCATGTTTCCCAAGGCTAGAAAAACAAAGAGAAGGACATTGGCAATTCCTGCTTCTAGCAACAGGATTCTATTGAGAAGTCACGAATGTTTACTTTTCCTGCCCTGGGCATGTGATTAGGCTAACATTTTTCTACCTACTTGAATTCAGGTAAACCCTATGTGACTTGCTGTGGCATAAATGTGATCCCAGTGTGTTGCTTGCCAAGTTCCCTATCCCTTATCTCTGCAAGGAAAGGTTCCTTGTCCTGGAGGCATCAGCCTGGGTCCCTCAGAACTCTGGATGGAGAGACATCATGGGTATTCTAACCCCACCCACCAAAAGGAATAAACAGCTCAGTTCATCATATGAACGGCAAAATATCTAGATCATGAAAAAGTAAAAAGTATACATCAATTTTTATTAGATGACAACTTGTTACCATACAAGTTCCCCCTTTTTTCTTCATAAAGATTAAAAGTTTTCTTTCTCATAGATATGTATTATTAAAATGAGAGAAAACTGGATACAGTTTTGCATCCTACTTTTTTGAACTTAATATTGTGAACCAAGTGGCAACTTCTACCTACAGTCTTCTCTACCTTCTCAAAGAAACATAATCTCCACAATCATAATTCCATAGCACTTGAAGTATATTGCATGCTGTAAAGTATTATAATGGCTTAAATATTTCTACTAGATTCTGAACTTCTAAAGAAGAAACAAGATTTCATACACATCTTTGGTTAGCCCGTAGTATCTAGCACTGGGCCTAAATATAATAGCTCTAAATACGTTTAGTGAATACATGAATGATGGAACTCTAGCCAATTAAACAATATTTCTTTTACATATTTAAATCATATTAGCAGTTTTATTTAGGTATAATTGACATATAACAAACTGCATATAATTAAAGAATATAACTTGATGTTTTTAACATATGTGTGTGTGTGTGTATGTATCTGTGAAATCATCAAGATACTCAAGATAATGAACATATCCTTCCTACAGTAAATCAACCCTCCCATCTTCTCCTACCCTGAACAATTTTTCTTTTTCTTTCCCTTTTTTTTTTTTTTTTTTTTTTTGAGACAGAGTCTTGCTCTGTTGCCCAGGCTGGAGTGCAGTGGCGCAATCTCGGCTCACTGCAACCTCCACCTCCCAGGTTCAAGAGATTCTCCTGCCTCAGCCTCCCGAGTAGCTGGGATTACAGGCGCCCGCCACCACGTCCAGCTAATTTTTGTATTTTTGTATAGATGGGGTTTTACCATGTTGGTCAGGCTGGTCTTGAACACCTGAACTCGTGATCCACCCACCTTAGCCTCCCAAAGTGCCAAGATTACAGGCGTGAGCCACTGTACTCAGCCTCTGAACAATCTTTCTTAATGTCATGTTTCTGGGCAAAGAAACAGGGATAGAGAGGTGGACACTGACATATATATCCAGCAGCCACAATTTCAAAGGCAACTTTGAGTATTTGATGTGTCGACAAATAAAAATAAAAAGGTTTCCCAAGTTTTTCCGGTTTCTTAATGGTCACTGGAAAGCTACAAACGTATTCACACCCAGATGCAAATAGTAAAAATATTCCGAGGAACTGAAAAGGCTTCCAGGGAAAAGGTTTTTCTATTGTCTCATCAAGGAGATGAGACTCTGTACTTGAGCCACAGAAATCTAGTGAACTCTGAGAAGGCTTTGTCCCCAAGAGTGGCTCCTTGTCCCCAGGAAGTGCTATAACTGAATGTCCTCAAGATGGTGCTTATTATACCCGCTCCTAAGATGTTAGCACAGAGACCGAGGTGATAGGCTATAAGCACTTAGCCCTGTCATCAGAAAGGATTTCTCATTCGTTTGTGACGGGAACTTCCATTACCTCTATCTTGAGTTTCTTTCTGTGCCGCACTCTTCCGTGCAGTGAGTCCTCTATGTTTTAGCTCAATTGAAAACACACGTGGCTTTAAAACAGTTCTGTCTCCAAATACTGACATACGTTTATGAATTAAAACCTCTTGCTATCACATAGAACAATAAAGCTTTTAGAGGAAAATGCAGAACGTCTTCATGACCTTGGAGTAAGTTAAAATTTCTTACAAAGGGTCATACAAGGTGCTAACCATAAAAGGAATAATAAAGTAGACTATATTAAAATGAACACACCATGAAGACAGGGAAAATTCAGCCCCCAGAGTGTGAAGAGGTGTTCATCGTACACACCGCTGACAGTTGAGTAGTAGCCAGAATATACACAATTCCTTACAAATAAAAAAGCAATAGACAGACAACACAACCGACAAATGGGCAACAGACTTTAACAGACACTTCACAATGGGCAGGAGATGGGCAGGAAACACACACAAAGGGGCTTAACTTCACTAGTATCAGGGAACTGCAAATTTAACCCACGATGGGATCCCACCACCTATACAAAAGAATGGCTGAAATGAAAAACACAAGGAATATCAAGCGTTGGTGAAATATGGAATTGGTGAGTTCTAATACACTGCTGGAAGAAATGTGAGTTGTTTCGATCTGTTTGGAAAACTGCCTGGCAGTAACAACTAAAGCTAAACATATGCATATCCTATGGCCCAGCAACCCCACTCTTAAAGGTATATACATATAGCCAAAAGATATGGACACCTATATTCACCTAAAGACATATGCTAGAATATCCAAAGAAGCACTCTTCAGAGTAGCACAAATCTGGAAACTGCATACGTGCCCATCATCAGTGAAATGATCAAATAAACTGCGGTATATTCATAGAATGAAATGCTACCAGAGTTAAAAGAATGAAGGTTTTCAACCGTATGCAACAATATGGATCAATCCCTCTATTAGTCCATTTTGTATCGCTGTAAAGGAATACCTGAGACTCGGTAATTTATAAGGACAAGCGGTTTATTTGGTTCACGGTTCTGCGGGCTGTACAAGCATGGCACCAGCATGTGTTTGGATCCCGGTGAGGCCTCAGGAAGCTGTTACTCATGGTGGAAGGTGACTGAGGAACATGTGTGTCACAAGGTCAGAGAGGGAGCAAGAGAGAGGGGAGGAGATGCCAGGCTCCTTTAAACAACCAGCTCTCATGTGAACCGATAGAGCATTAACTCACTCATTACCACAAGGAGGACACCAAGCCATTCGTGAGGGATCCACCCCCATAACCCAAACACCTCCCAGTGGTCCCCACCTCCAACATTGGGGGTCACATTTTAACATGAGATTTGGAGGGGACAAATATCCAAACGATAAAAATTCCATAAATATCACATTAAAAGGGAAGTCCACAAAAGAAAACGCACCGTAGGATTCCATTTATAGAAAGTACAGAAACATGAGCCAATAGATAGACCAGATAAAATAAAATAAAATAAAGTACAAAAACATGTAATCCCAGCACTTTGGGAGGTCGAGGCGGGCAGATCATGAGGTCAGGAGGTTGAGACGATCCTGGCTAACACAGTGAAACCCCGTGTCTACTAAAAATACAAAAAATTAGCCGGGCGTGGTGGAAGGTGCCTGTAATCCCAGCTACATGGGAGGCTGAGGCAGGAGAATGGTGTGAACCCAGGAGGCGTAGCTTGCAGCAAGCCGAGATCACGTTCCTGCACTCCAGCTGGGTGGACTGGAGACTCCGTCTCAAAAAGACAAAAAAAAAAAAAAAGTGCAAAAACAGATAAAACAAATGTGGGCCTTAGAAGTGGGATAGAGGCTGCCTGGGGTAGCACCTGGCAGGGAGCACTGGGGGCCGGGAGGTGGTCCTGGGGTGCTGGTAATGTTGTTTCTTGATGTGAGCTCTGGTTACATGAGGGTGCTTAGGTTATGAAAAATTCATTTATTTATTTGTACATTTATGATATATGTACTTTGGTCCATGTATATTTCAATTAAAACTGCCTTTTGCTTTCAGGCAATTGCCTTGTTATGTATTTTAAACCATGTTAGAACTTGAAACTGAGCAGAGTATCCTCTCTCATCCGTGTTCTGCCATTCCCCTGAGGGATGAATGTCATCCAGTCAGTGCCTTCTGGGCAGCTAGAAACTGGAGATCACTGGGTTCAAAGATCAGGTGAAATGTCAAAGCAGTATCCCCATTCAATAAGATTATGTCATAGTATATACAGAAACTGCTGAGAGAGTTTTAGCTCAGAAGAAATCTAACTGAAGAAATAAGTGACTTAAATGAGATAACGTCCAATGCCAGATTATCCAGTAACCAGTGAAGAATAGAGACCCTTTGCTCTCAATAAAGAAGTTGTTTCAGTTAGGGCAGCAGGTAAGTGACTCATCAGTATGATGAGAGGAAGGAAATTCATTTTACCTACCTTATATTTGTGATCTTATTACACATTGAATAGCTTTACTCAATAACTCAAAGTGAAATTAAGGATGAATTGTGCCAGCCACAGCTTCCAAGTAGCACAACTATAATAATATATGAGGATTACTGATCTCAATAAATAGATGGGAACATTAAATTGTGTAAAGGTCCAGGAAGGAGGCTACATGACCCTCCGCTTGTAGCAGCAGGTGGTTGCTATTGCTACTTACCTTCATTCTCTAATTACCTTGCTGTTTCATTGTTACTGTTACTCATTAAGACAATTCTCAGTTACTTCAGTACGTTAGGAAGAATGTATGGACAAACTAGAGTGTCCTCATTTATTACTCTCATGTGGATCATCTGTAATATTTAGTCTACTGTTTATGTGGCTCTTTATATGTGCAGTTATTGGAAAAATCTGCTGAGCTTTTTATTCTGAAGAGAATAAAATCTTTCTGAAAAATATTATAGTATTTATAAGCCTTAGAACCTAAGACAACAATGACGTGGGGCCTAATTGATATCTGGATGGTGAATCTCCCGAAACACACACAACTAACAGAAGAATCAGGGTTCCCTCCAAAAAAATCAAACCCAGAACAAAAACGACACAAAGAAGACAAAAATATGTATCAATGAAGTTTTTTTTTATAAAAAATCAAGAAAAGGATCAAGATAGAATGACAAGGAAAAGAAGAAAGAAACCAGGGGAAGTAAAAAGAGAAGAAATGGGGGAATGAATATATGTATTGAATGATTATCATGTGGTTCATGTATGTTAGTGCAAAGAAAGCCAGAAACGGGGAGTAAGAAAAGCAGACAAAGAGCTAAGAGCTATGTATAAAGAACAGGCCGGGCGCGGTGGCTCAAGCCTGTAATCCCAGCACTTTGGGAGGCCGAGACGGGCGGATCATGAGGTCAGGAGATCGAGACCATCCTGGCTAACACGGTGAAACCCCATCTCTACTAAAAAAAATACAAAAAAACTAGCTGGGCGAGGTGGCGGGCGCCTGTAGTCCCAGCTACTTGGGAGACTGAGGCAGAAGAATGGCCTAAACCCGGGAGGCGGAGCTTGCAGTGAGCTGAGGTCTGGCCGCTGCACTCCAGCCTGGGCGACAGAGCGAGACTCCGTCTCAAAAAAAAAAAAAAAAAAAAAAGAATACAGAGAAGAAAAGAAAAGGTAAAAATATATAATTTTGTATATATTTGTTTATAACTACTCCAATTAGCACTCAAACTAGATTTATATAATCAAATATCAATTGCTTATATAACTTTTTACACATTTATCATTAATGGAAATTAGATTTTGACGACTTCTAACTGCAACTGAAACTTGCTTGAACCTTTGTGTTAAGAAACTAAAATCCAAAATAATGCCAAAGGTTAAAAATTCTTGCTCTAGAAAGTCTAGAGTTGTATTGTTTTGAAGTTTAATATATTATATTCATTTCCAGAATAATAGGAAATTATTAAAAAGGGAAATTTTCAGTGAGGCCTATGTGTGGGTAAGCTGACACATCTTCAAATGAATGCTTGAGAGGTCGGGAACTGCGCCTTAGAACTCAGTCTAGAAGCGTAGGCAAGATTTGAAAATCTTTGTTTCAGCCAGGCGTGGTGGCTCATGCCTGTAATCCCAGCACTTTGGGAGTTTCTCCATGTTGGTCAGGCTGGTCTCGATCTCCCAACCTCAGGTGAAGAAACCCCATCTCTACTAAAAATACAAAAATTAGCCAGGCATGGTGGTGCATGCCTGTAATCCTAGCTACTCAGGAGGCTGAGGCAGGAGAATTGCTTGGACCTGAAAGGTGGAGGTTGCAGTGAGCCGAGATGGCTCTATCTCACTCCAACCTGGGCAACAAGAGTGAAACTCGATCTCAAATAAAAAAGGAAAATGTTCATTTCTTGTCATTTAAATTGCACTTGCAAGAAGAATCAATTCCAGGGTTCCCCAAAGGTGGACAAGTCACTGCTTTTCAGATCCTCTTAGCCTGCTTTTCAGGGAAAGTAGCAAACTTGAGAATTCTAACATAAGTAAGGCGTATAAATCAAGGCACTTCGGGGCACTTGATGTGTTTGAAGAGCTGACTGCTACAGAAGGAAGGAAAGGAAAGGGAGAAAGAGAAAAGACGCTTAATCCACGGAGCTAGAGGCATGCAGGCATGAAGGTATTGCCTAGTCAATACCTTCTAGTCAATATCAGTGTCTTCTTAAAAAATGAAAAAGCTTCTAGTCATTATCAGTATCTTTTTAAAAAACAAAAAAGACATTAGTTTGAAAGAGCAGAGGGTCCATCAGAGGCAGTAGTGAAAAATAATTTTGGAGATCTAAGATTCTGGGGAATATCTGATCCCTTGCCAAGCCTGAGGCCACGCACATATGACCACTATTTGCAATCGCAGACATTTTAGAGATTAAAATACTTTTGAAAGCCTCTGTTTATCCTCTGTTCCTTTGGGGAACTGCACTTCTCTCAGACTCCAAGTGTCGCTGGGGCCTGCCAGGCACACCGACAGTGGCAGTGCGGTGGGTACATGATCCAGTCTCAGACAGTCATTCTCCCTGGCCCAGGAAATTGACAAGAGGTTGGAGCAGGACTGCTGATGGCTCAGCCCTGAAGCAAAGATCCTCATGTCTCATCCCAAGTTGTAACTTTCCTGAGGTTTGGTTTGCAGCGGTTCCTTTTATTGTGCCAGCTACTTAGGCATTCCCAACACATCCTCCTCCTTGCTTTAGTTCATTTTGACGTGTATAGCAAAAGGACTAAAGTATTACAAACTTGAATGCTCCTTCACAACAACAGCATCTACCCCAGTGGGGCCCACAGTGAAAGAAAGGTACCATGGCTACTAGGGATGCCAACAGGACTCATCACAAATGGATGAAGGGACTCTTGTTGGAGCAAAAGAATCTACTGAGATGGCAATGTGCTATTGGAATGCCAGCCTAGAAGATCAAGGTTGTCGCAGTGCTGGCACCTTTGCCCACTTTCTGTCTTTCTGTTTGTACTGCCATCCCCTAGTATCTCAGCTAGTCTAGCTGGTCTGTCTGTTCCTCTTGCTGTCTCTGCATCCCCTACATCTATCCCTTCTAATATATTCATAATGATGGGAGTTGGCAACACAATCTTCTCTGTTAATGTCCACTTGGCTGGAGACACAACACATTCCTATAGTAAAAGGTAACTGCGTAGACCATGTAGCACACGTGCCATTCCTGATTTGCTGGCTACAATTCATGATTTTTCTTCTATGAATTCAAGAAAAGTTGGTTAGAATCTGTATTTCATGCCAGTGCAGGGTTAATTTTTTTTTTTTTTTTTTTTTTTGAGACGGAGTCTCGCTCTGTCGCCCGGACTGGAGTGCAGTGGCCGGATCTCAGCTCACTGCAAGCTCCGCCTCCCGGGTTCACACCATTCTCCTGCCTCAGCCTCCCGAGTAGCTGGGACTACAGGCGCCCGCCACCTCGCCCGGCTAGTTTTTGTATTTTTAGTAGAGACGGGGTTTCACCGTGTTAGCCAGGATGGTCTCAATCTCCTGACCTTGTGATCCGCCCGTCTCGGCCTCCCAAAGTGCTGGGATTACAGGCGTGAGCCACCGCGCCCGGCCCAGGGTTAATTTTTCTATACAACCCATTGGATAATATTCACTCCTTCTTGAAAGCCCTTCAGGGGACCTCTACTGCCTACTGGATAGCACCTGCACTCCTCAGTCTGTCATGAAAAGCCTCCCTGACCTGGTCCAGTCCACTTTTCCAGCCTTATATCCTGCAACTACAGTACCTCAAACTCTCAGCTCTACCCACACAAATCTACTCACTTTTTCCCAAGTGGGACTTGCTCGGGGCCTTACTCAGGTCTTTGCTGAAGCCAGCAGTGTCTTCTCTCTCACCTGCAATGCTCTTCTATCACTTCCTCCTGCCAAAATCTTCTGGTCTGCAAAGTCTAGTACAGTTTCTTCCTCCTACATAAAGGATTCATGGATAACTACAGATAAAAATCATCCGTCTCAGTACTTTTTTTTCTTTTTTGGGAGATGGAGTCTTGCTCTGTCACCAGGCTGGAGTGCAGTGGCACGATCTCTGCTTGCTGCAACCTCCGCCTCCCAGGTTCAAGCAATTCTCCTGCCTCAGTCTCCTGAGTAGCTGGGATCATGGCGCACGCCGCACACATGGCTTGTGTGTGTGTGTGTGTGTGTGTGTGTGTGTGTGTGTGTGTGTATTTTAGTAGTGATGGGGTTTCACCATGTTACCCAGGCTGGTCTCAAACTCCTAAGCTTAGGCAATCTGCCCACCTCGGCCTCTCAAAGTGCTAGAATTACAGGTGTGAGCCACTGTGCCCGGCCCCAGGACTTCTATACGCTGCAAACTTATTATCTCTATCACTCTTAGGGCATTCTTCCGGATACTGTCATGAACTCTCAACTATATATAAGTTCCTAACTAGATTATAAGTTTTGGAGGGCAGAGATGGAAATGTGACGTTTTTACATATATATATCTATGTCTCATCTGTACATCATAGAGCCTAGGATAGTGCAGAGCACAGAGCATCACTCAATAATTAATTGTAGAGCCAATGAATCAAGGAGCTGTTTCTTAGCTCCCTCTGCAAAACAGCAGTACTTTGCTCTGTACAAGCTGGTCCTTGACTCTTTGGTCATAAATCCTAAAGAGCCAGCTGTGAGTCAGTGGGCACTTGGAGGAAAGCAGAACTAAGACTGAGCGTTTCCAGTTTTATTTTGTGTTTTCTGATTTGCTGCCCCAGAGGTTTGTTGTTGTTGCTGCTGTTGTTTTGAGACAGAGTCTTGCTCTTGTCGCCTAGCCTGGAGTGCAGTGGTGTGATCTTCGCTCACTGCAACCTCCGCCTCCTGGATTCAAGCAGTTCTCCTGCCCCAGCCTCCTGAGTAGTTGGGATTACAGGGGCCCGCCACCATGCTCGGCTAAGTTGTGCATTTTTAGTACAGACAGGGTCACCATGTTGGCCAGGCTGGTCTTGAACTCCTGACCTCAGGTGATCCACCTGCCTCGGCCTCCCAAAGTGCTGGGATTACAGGCATGAGCCAATGCATCCAGTCAGGTCTGTATTATAGGTACAATCTAGGCATACAACGGTCTAAGAAGAAATATAAATACTGGAAATGGCTCTCCTATTATAAATGCCACAGAGGACACAGAATTAAAAAAAAAGAGAGCATAAAATTCTGCTTTAAAATTCAAAGACGTACTTAAACTACAATTCTAAACTGAAAATGCAAGTTGGCCCGGACAGTTAAAAGACAGGTCTTTTATATTATAAAAAAGACCTAATTACAAGATGCATAGCTTTTTAATTTTACTTTTTAATACATGCGACGTCACACTTAACATCTATATATCATTTCCAAGTACAAATGATACTGTAAACTTTTGTGTGATAAAAATCTCATTTAAAAATATGTTTAAGTCCTACAAAAGCATTTTGCTTTCTAAAAATGCTAAATATGTTCTTATAATTTTTACTTACCCCGTACAACTACTTTTTTTTTTTTTTTTTTTTTTTTTTGAGACGGAGTCTCGCTCTGTTGCCCAGGCTGGAGTGCAGTGGTGCAATCTCGGCTCACTGCAAGCTCCGCCTCCCGGGTTTAGGCCATTCTCCTGCCTCAGCCTCCTGAGTAGCTGGGACTACAGGCGCCCGCCACCATGCCCAGCTAATTTTTTGTATTTTTAGTAGAGACGGGATTTCACTGTGGTCTCAATCTCCTGACCTGTGATCTGCCCGCCTCGGCCTCCCAAAGTGCTGGGATTACAGGCGTGAGCCACCGCGCCCGGCACAACTACTTTCAAACACTGTTTTCCACCTTGTGCAAAAACAAATTCCAACTTACTTTATATCACATTGCCATAAATTTAAAATTATAGGGATTGGGAAGAATTCGATTCGCTAAAGATGCACATTGCTAAAAACGCCTCACGGTATGTGAGTTGCTGAAGGGCTGAAAGCTACTAACCTGAGTCATCCTGTGATTACAGGAAAATTACCTCTTGTCTTTGTGAATCA
>NC_045440.1:4045087-4123147 GCF_002776525.5 Piliocolobus tephrosceles | reverse complement strand
TGATTCACAAAGACAAGAGGTAATTTTCCTGTAATCACAGGATGACTCAGGTTAGTAGCTTTCAGCCCTTCAGCAACTCACATACCGTGAGGCGTTTTTAGCAATGTGCATCTTTAGCGAATCAAATTCTTCCCAATCCCTATAATTTTAAATTTATGGCAATGTGATATAAAGTAAGTTGGAATTTGTTTTTGCACAAGGTGGAAAACAGTGTTTGAAAGTAGTTGTGCCGGGCGCGGTGGCTCACGCCTGTAATCCCAGCACTTTGGGAGGCCGAGGCGGGCAGATCACAAGGTCAGGAGATTGAGACCACAGTGAAATCCCGTCTCTAAAGTACTTCTCATTACTCTCAGTGATTCTCACGATGGCAGGGTGCATGTGGCTTTCCTACTCAGAGATGCATGTGGCTTCCCCCAACATTCCCCTACACCAGCCCCACCCCAGTCCTGGCCCCTATTTAAAAAATCATTGATCTGGATGTGCTTTGGAAAGCTTCTCTCTAGTCTTCAGAACTTGCCTATAGATTTTAAGCCCAGCTACGTCTCACTCATATGTAGGCACATGATCTGTGCCGTTGAGAGCCATAGAAGCTAACTTTTTAGAAGTGCATTTAAGAAGCATTTTGAAAGAGCTACCAAAGCACCTCATCTTTGCTCATGCAATTTTAGAGGCTGCTTTAATTATAAGAGAGATGTTTGCTAACTGAGTCCCTATGACAGGGCGAAGCTAAAAGCTCTCTGTTCGGACTTACCCTGCCAGGCTCTGACCTGGGCAGTCAACTGTCATCAGACAATGTGGTTGTCTACACGCCTTTCCTTCAGGCATTTGTGCCTAAATGTGTTAGACCTCTCAGATAAGCCACTGAAGGCAAAGTCTTGAATGCCCCCATCAGTAAGAGTACCAACGAGAAGAGAAATTGTAGGTAGTGTAGAAGTAGGAGGCATATGTGAGCTACCTGGGCAGGAGGTTTGTCTATATGCCCAAATCAGGCACCCGAAACACCTACAGATATGACTGATTTTGCTTCATTTTCCTAAATTAGGATCCAAATTTGCCTCTGTCTAAAGTGCATGAATCATATCACCTTCTCCAAGAAGTTGTTGGGCAAAGATAGAATGGGGTCGTATCTATCTCAAAGGAGTTGAATTCCAATTGAGTCTTTTCATCAAATCAGTCCTATTTAGTATTGAAAGAAACACATTTCTTCTCTTCTTCTCTTTGACTAAACAGGAGGCCATCTTCTAGGGCAAGGTCTCTACCTTAAACCTTCTGAAATGAGCCATGCATGTATTTTCCTGGGAAGAGGGTCAGCACCTCAAACCACGGCTCAGGGGCAAAGCCAGATTTTTGAAAAAAAAAAAAGAATTTTCTGTATTAAATTAAAAATACACATTCATCTTTTCAACAAATATTAACTGAATCTCTGGTGGATGTAAGGCACTAAGGATAGAGATAAAACAGCTCTCACCGCATTCAGGACCCCAGAATTTAATATTGGAAGCATACAAATAAATAGAAAATTAAAGTGTAGGAGAACCTTTACTTCTGGGATGGATACATCCTGAGCTAATGTGATTCCCCAAACTCATGCCTTGCCTTATTTAATACCAAGAATCAAGATTATTTGATATAATCATCTACAAAATAATAGAATTGATATGGTTCGGCTGTGTCCCCACCCAAATCTCATCTTGAATTGTAGTTCCCATAATCCCCATGTATTGTGGGAGGGACCTGGTGGGAGGTAACTGAATCATAGGGGTGGTTACCCTCATGCTGTTCTCATGATAGTGAGTGAGTTCTCACAAGATCTGATGGTTTTATAAGGGGCTTTTCTCCCATTTGCTTGGCACTTCTCCTTGCTGCCGCCATGTGAAGAAGGATATGTTTGCTTCCCTTTCCACTCATGATTGTAAGTTTCCTGAGGCCTCCCCAGCCATGCTGAACTGTGAGTCAATTAAACCTCTTTCCTTTATAAATTACACTGTCTCAGGTATGTGTTTATTAGTAGCCTGAGAATGGACTAATACAATAATCATATATTTATACAATCATTATAAAATAATTATTTTGTGTCATTGCAAATTATTAAACATCGTGGACCTTTAGGTCACTTGTGGTGTTCAAAATCACAACGTTAATACCCCTTATCTGGTGTGATGAATGTTATGATGTGGCTGTGCACCAGTGCTACAGGAGCACATAGGCGATGCAACTAATCCAGCTGGAGTGGGAAGGGGGAGTGAAGGCTCCTTCAAGGGGCTGACACCTAAACTGAAGTTCAAAAGATGAGTAGGGTCAGCCAGGTGACAAGGAGAAGTGGGTGATTCCAGGCATATGAAATAGCATATGCAAAAAGAAAGACACAAAGCCAATAAATGAATAACAACAACAATAACAGCAACACACGCACACAAATATATACAGATGGTCACAGACTTATGAAGGTTTGACTTTATGATGGTGTGAAAGTGTTATACATTCAGTAATAATTGTGCTCTCTCACAAAGTTAGATGGACATGAAGCTCAGGAGAACTTCATTTAAACATTATCACTGGCTGGGCATGGTGGCTCACACCTGTAATCCCAGCACTTTGGGAGGCTGGGATAGGCGAATCACCTGAGGTCAGGAGTTCAAGACCAGCCTGGCTAACATGGTGAAACCCCATCTCTACTGAAAATACAAATACAGTAATTTTTTTTCGAAATTACAAATAGCCAGGTGCAGTAACACGTGCCTATAATCCCAGCTATTCAGGGGTTGAGGCAGGAGAATTCGCTTGAACCTGGGAGGCAGAGGTTGCAATGAGCCAAGACCATGTCACTGCACTCCAGTCTGAGCAACAGAGTGAGACTCCATCTCAAAAAAACTAAATAAATCAGTAAATAATAAAATAAAATAAAACAATCATTATCCTAGTACATAGCCCATTAGAGACATTAAGTATATTAAATCAAAAGAGAATACATATAGTAGGAAAAGACATGGAGCTAGAAGAGGAAGAATCACAAACTCTTAAGTCTCATAGATGTTAGCATCAGAGGAGAGACTACCGTGTACGCTAGAGCTCTATTATAATTAAATTTAATTTGAGAAATGTTGACTAAGCACCTACTAGGCAACAGATGCTTTGGTAACTGTAAGACAAACAAAGATGGGTGGTCCTTACTCTCTCGAAGCTACAGACTAATTCAGGAGTAACACAGAATAACAGCTGAATAACCATAGCCAGGGGTAAGCATATGATGGGTGGATACAAAAGTATAGACAGCAAGCAATATTAGCTTTTCTAGATTGGGGTGACACTTGGACTCTGGTTCTGACTCCCTCTAAAAATGAAGCAAGTAAAACAACCTCATAAATATTTTCTCCTCTACACAAAACTCCTTAATGATACACCAGAGAGATTACGATGGAAATGCTAAGGAAAGGAACAGCTGGCATCTCTCCTTGAAATCCTATGAGCAGAACAAACTCAGAGCTTCAAAACAACAAAATATGTTGCATCTGGAGAACATGATCCTCTCTGAAATCCCATCAGGGACTAGAAAGTTACTCCTGATAACCATGTTGAAAGAAAGTGAACAACGTGAGGGGAGTTTACCTCAGGGGAAGAAATCAAATACCCCGAGAGCACTTTGTTTTCCTCGAAAAATGTCAAGGAGTACGTGTCTAAATGGCCTTCATTAAGAGTAGGGTACT
This sequence comes from Piliocolobus tephrosceles, assembly GCF_002776525.5. Taxonomy (NCBI): domain Eukaryota; kingdom Metazoa; phylum Chordata; class Mammalia; order Primates; family Cercopithecidae; genus Piliocolobus; species Piliocolobus tephrosceles. Next base: position 4,119,443 of record NC_045440.1, on the reverse strand, counting down.
AGCCCCAAAAACGAAATAGGGCAAATGAACCTGACAACATCTGGGTGGGGAGTGTGAGTGTGTGTGTGTGTTCCAGGGAGTGGATGTAAGAGGATAATGTAAAAATTAGGAAAAGAGAGCTGGCGGCTTAATATTGATCGTGAGATCAGTTACCAAAGGCCATTCCTCCTCAGGCAATGATAAGGCCATGTTCATTGCAACTATATTACAATTCATTTTGGTTTTGTAGATGAAAGAATGTTAGAAATGAACAAGAAAATCAAACACGAGAGTGAAGAAAAATGAAAATGTAGCGGCCGGCTTCCCCTAGCCATTGGCTGCTGGTGTCAATTTGACAAAAACAGCTCTTGGTTTGTGTTGAGATAAAAGTAATAGGTCCCCCAAAATAGCACCTTGGAAGAAGACTGCTCCGCTATTACATATGAAAGGCACTTCCAGAGAAGAAGTGGAACATGTATTACTCATCCTCTTTTCTCCCAGGAAAGAAGGTTTAGGCAGGATAGAGGACGAGGAATCCCAAAGTCATTTTAGTGAAAAAAGGTTGCTCAAGAAAGAGCTTTTAAATGAAGATCATGGTTTTCAACCATAAAGCTATAAGTTATCTAATGATTTTTCTAAGGATGGAATTAAGGGGAAATGTGACAATAAATTATATATTAGTGTATTTCATAAAATAAATTTATAACACAATTGATCCCAAAGAGGCACTCATGGGATTATTAGAGTTTGAGTATCCCTTAACTGAAGTGCTTGGGACCAGAAGTGTTTCGGATTTTGGATATTGGAAGACTTGCATAGGCAGAATGATATTTCTTAGGGATAAGACCCAATCTAAACACAAAATTCATGGATGTTTCATAATACCTTGTATACATTGCCTGAAGGTAATTTTATGCCACATTTTAAATAATTTTGTGCATGAAACAAGTTTGTGTACACTGAACCATCAGAAAGAAAAGGTGTCACTATCTCAGCCACCTATATAGACAATCTGGTTGTGTGATGGCACCATCATTCCTGACTCTAAATTTATATGCTTCTGATAAGCAATCGTGTTCATATACTTATTCACGCTTAAATACTTAACAGTAAAAAATAGGACACATCATTAATATAGTTTTTTAAAAAAGTGTTCAGGGTAGCCGAGCAGCACAACATCAGATACCTGTATCAGCTGTTAACAGCAACAAGTAAGGGCAGGCTTTCAGTCTCCATCTGCAATGCTGTGTTTTGATTAAAAGGCTACTGTACACTGTATTTTATTTTTCAAGGCAAGAAGAAACATCAGAAGCAGTTGAGGGACCAAGAGGAGGGGCCTCTAGGGATGAGGAGACATTCTGCTAGAAGGGTCTTATTATTATTATTATTATTATTATTATTTTTTTTTTTTTTTTGAGACAGAGTCTTGCTCTGTTGCCCAGGCTAGAGTGCAGTGGCACCATCTCGGCTCACTGCTGCTTCCACCTCCTGGATTCAAGCGATTCTCCTGCCTCAGCCTCCTGAGTAGTTGAGACTACAGGCACCCGCCACAACACTCAGCTAATTTCTGTAATTTTAGTAGAGATGGGATTTCACTGTGTTGGCCAGGCTGGTCTTGAACTCCTGACCTCAGGTAATCCGCCCTCCTCAGTCTCCCAAAGTGCTGGGATTACAGGCGTGAGCCACTGCACCTAGCCGGCTAGATGGCTTTTAGAAAATGGTTCCTCCAGAGTCACCTGCCTCATTAAGAATTTTTTTTTTTTTTTTTTTTTTTTTTTTTTTTTTTTTTTTTTTGTAGGGCACAGTGGCTCACGCCTGTAATCCCAGCACTTTGGGAGGCTGAGGCAGGTGGATCATCTGAAGTCAGGAGTTCAAGACCAGCCTGACCAACATGGAGAAACCCCGTCTCTATTAAAAATACAAAATTAGCCGGGGGGGTGGTGCATGCCTGTAATCCCAGCTACTCGGGGGGCTGAGGCAGGAGAATCGCTTGAACCCGGGAGGCGGAGGTTGCAGTGAGCCGAGATTACGCCATTGCACTCCAGCCTGGGCAAAAAGAGCGAGACTCTGTCTCAAAAAAAAAAAAAGAATTTTTTTTTTTTTTTGGTCTTGGAACTCTCTGATTTTATAAACTGACATGATTTCTTGTGTTATGGCTGCACACTGCTCTAGTCCTTCAACAAGCCCATCGCACCTTTTCATCATGCCATTGACAGGTGCTTTTTCTGCAGTGTTGGCAGTGTCATCTTCATCGTCACTACTACGTAAATGCTTCCTTTTTCTCATCACCGTTTCTCACAGGGGTATCTGCAGGTCTTTTTGACATTTTCAACAATATCTTTACACCACAGAGCAGGAAATAAGCAAAACACCACATCGGGTAATGCACGCAGGTCTTGGCCTCATGTGGGGCATCGTGGGGAACCCATCGTTGGTGCCCGAACACATGTCATTTTATTACACTTTGTGAGCGTGCTCGCGTGGGGAAATTTGGGCATGCGAGGAAAACAGATCGTATCTAAAGAGGGATGGAAGGGCCTTTTGTCCCTTGGAGATGCTGAAGAAACCACCTGTCCCATGCCTGCATTTTGACTGCAACCAGTCACATGAAGTCAGGCGTGACTTCCACTTGTGGCATCACATGGGCACTCAAAAGTTACAAATTTTTGAGCATTTCGGATTTGGAATTTCAGACTAGAAATATCCAACCTGTACTAAAAAAATAAACTAAATAAACTCTGATTATGATTTTTTTTTTTTTTTTTGTAGACGGAGTCTCGCTGTGTCACCCAGGCTGGAGTACAGCAGTATGATCTCGGCTCACTGCAACCTACGCCTCTTGGGTTCCAGTGATGTTCCCACCTCAGCCTCCTGGGAAGCTGGGATTACAGGCACCCGCCACTGCACCCAGCTAATTTTTGTATTTTTAGTAGAGACGTGGTATCACCACGTTGTCCAGGCTTGTCTTGAACTCCTGACCTCAAGTGATTCGCCCACCATGGCCTCCCAAAGTGCTGGGATTACAGGCATGAGCCACCGTCTCCGACCCTGATTATGTATTTGAATTTCAGACAGAGTCTATGTGTATGCAAAACATAGTAGCATCTGGACTGCCAAGGATCTCATGATGTGGATTCCAGCTCTGTCATATCCCTCGTGTGAGTACCCCTGCCCCTTCCCTATCACCTCCACCTGGGATTAAGTGCTCACCTGGTCCAGAAGGTCTCACTCTTGCAGATTACACAGTACAGAAAAATCTCAAAGGGACAACTGGAGAACTAGAGGGACCAGCTGATTTTTTACTTGAAGGCGAACACATGGATAGGTATGTAGATAGATAGATACAATAGATAGATACAGAGATTGTAAAGCCTATTGTTTACTATTACCACAATTTCATAGACAAATGGACAATTTTACCCTCATAAAATTTAGGAGGTCATGATCTCAAACCAAAGGAGAGTCCTTTGAAATTGAACAGAATTTATGAAGAACTAACTATATCAGGTTTAATTTTCTCATTTCACTACAGCTTGATGAAAACGTTATCACCTCCCAACACTGGCTTTGGGAGGCTGAGGAAGGAGGATCACTTGAGACCAAATGTTTGAGATAAGCCTGGGCAACTTAATGAGACTCCTGTCTCTACAAAAGATTGAAAAATAGCCGGGTGTGGTGGTGCATGCCTATAGTCCTAGCTACTCAGGAGACTGAGGCTGGATGATCACTTGAGCCCAGGAGGTTGAGGCTGCAGTGAGGTATGAACACACCACTGCACTCCAGCCTGGGCAATAGAGCGAGACCCTGTTTCTATCAAAAAAAAGAAAGAAAGAAAGAAAGAAAAAAGAACAAAAGGAAAGGAAAAAGAAACCAACACTGGAATAAAGAACTGAGTTTGGGGAAGCAGATAACATAATGGTCTCAATCTTACACGCTCCGTGCCGTCACACTCAAGTCCTGAAAGTCATCCTCTACGTCACCACTGTATCACTCTCCAGCTCTAAAGAGAAAGTCCAAATACCTGAGCATGTCACCTAAAGCCCCCAGGATCTGATCTGCATCTTCGCTCATGATGTCCCACCCGCAATTCACGCACCCTGTGCTCTGCCAGCGCCATTTGAAGTAGCCAGCCAGTGACTTCTCTGTGACGAGAGGAGGACTTTGCACCAGAATGTAAATCAATGCATTACTTCTATCATAGAGAAACTCTTGCAGTGATCAAAGAAACAAACAAAAAAGGAATCCGCATAGTGACTTCGTGGATTTATATTCCAGCACAAGCTCCTTATCTAGTGCCACTGCTCTTCCGTCTGGACTTGAAATTCCCTGAATGCTTTGGACATTTGATACCTTCGTGCTTTTTGCTCATCTGTTCCCTCTCTGCCTGGAATTTCCTTTCTCCTCTACACCACCTAACAGACCAAGTATCTCTGATGGTTCAGCTTGTGTCACGAAGCCTTTCTTGCCCCCCGTGTAGGATTCGTCTCCTGTGCTCTCTTGTACCTCTCCTGTATTATATGGTAGGTTTTGGCACTAGTGCTGTGGTTGCAATCTGGTTTATTTTGGCTTTAATATCTCAGGGCATTTTCTACTCAACTCTGTAGTGTGCAGTGCTGATGGGATGCAGAGCCTTGCCTCACACCATAGACACGGAAGCAGGGAGCTTTCCCCACTCCCTGTGCCCTGGTGAGATGGTGTAGTCCCGCCATCATGTGCCCACATCCTAACCTCTGGAATCTGGGAACGCGACCTTATTTTAGAATTAATTAAGGATCTCAAGGGGAGATCATCCTGGGTTATCTGGGTGGGCCCTACAGGCCAATGACAAATGTCCTTATAATAGACAGGAGAGAAGGCAGAAGGCAGATACTGCAGTTACACTGGCACAAGCCAAAGAGTGCCTGGGCCCACCGGGAACTGGAGGAGGCAAGGAGGAATTTTCCTGTGGAGCCTTCAAAGGGAGCAGGGCCCTGCTGACAACTTGATTTAGGACGTCTACCCTCCAGAGCTGCAAGAGAATACATTTCTGTTGTTTTCAGCCCCCAGTTTGTGGTCATTTATTACAGTAGCCCCAGGAAACAAATATAGATGCCTGGTCCTGTGACCTAGATTCAATCAACCATGAACTCTTATCCTGGACTCTGAATGCAAAGCGAGTCATTCAAAGGCACAGGCGGGGTGACAGTGTCCTGGCCACATCACTCCCACTAATAGGGAACCTTGTCCTTCTCAGACAATCAGGATTCAAACCCATTCTCCAACCCAGGTTCTCCTGATTCTGTACAGTCCCTGCTGTATTCCAGACAATGTCCTTCTCTGCTTAAGATATCCGGAATTCCTTTCTGTTGCCTGCAATTCACAATTTTAACTAAATTTTTAAAAACGTGTTGGTCGTTGTTCCGGCCATTCCAAGAGAAATATGAAGATTCTGAGAAACATCATTAAGTCCAGAATAGGACTCTGGCAACCAGTGGGGTACAGTAGCAGAAAGCTCATTTAACTAATCACCTGTAGTTGCAAGATTTAGGTAGCCAAGTAGGGCAAGGCTTTGGAAATTAGCACCGTTCTCACTGGAGAATGCTACCAAGGGCATGAGGAATTCAAGAAGGCAGGAAGGCATTTGAATGCGCTTAAGAAAAACAAATACTCAAATTATTTTTTATTTTATTTTTATTTTTTATTCTTATTTTTGAAATGGAGTCTTACTCCGTCACCCAGGCTGGAGTGCAGTGGCATGATCTTGTTTCACTGCAACCTCCCATTTAATTCTTAACGCGACACAGGCTTGATTCTCTTATCTCTTGAAGCGGTAGTGCTAAGGCAGCTGAAATATAAGCTCTAGGTTAGTGAGAATCTATAGGCTGCCAAATCACTTGAATTCATAGCCTCCCCAAATATTTTATGTGAAAGTCAGGGCATTGCCTACGGGGGGTAAAACGGGGCCCTGAGAACAGGAATGAGAATTTTTGGATGCAGCCCTCCCTCACTCCCCTGAAAAGGACAACCCTTACTTCCTCATAGGCCTGCCATTGCCCCACCAGAGGGAGTTTCCTGTAAGAGGGAGAGAGCTCAGCCCATTCTACAGCACCATGTTTCCTCCCCCTTCTCACTGTCCCCAAGTCTGTAACTGGCCACTTTCCTGCAGGTTCCAGAGAAAAAATATTACAAAGTCAAACCCAGAAGGTTTACACACCAGATTTACAGCCCATTGAATTTAGAAGGAAAAGATCTGGGGTAAGTATCCACACATACGGATTCTGAAGGTGACTGCCAAAGAGAGAGGAATGTAATTATAGACTGTACTGAATTTATCAACATGGGTTAGCTTACCAGAGAGTCTGGGCTTCATGTGCCAACCTGGGCGACTGAATGCAGTTCTAGGAGCTTGCTCATCTGTTAAATCAAAACCTGGACTCAGTGGTGGCCTAACCAGAGCTGAGATGCTGTATATTTCTTGATCAAAGATCAACTAAGGCATGGCAAGTGGGTCTGTTTCATGCCCTGCAGTGGCTACTATATTGGCTGGTTAGTGACACAGAAATAGTCTGGGAAGAGTCATATAAATGAACTTCTCAGAATTGCTCATAGTGCAAGAATCTATCTATCTATCTATCTATCTATCTATCTATCTATCTATCTATCTATCATCTATCTCTCTGTTGCAGGTGAGCAGCAACCGTCTGGGCCAGTGGTGCAGGGGTAAACAAATTTACCAAGACAGTTGTAGGTAAAGAAAGGCAGATTTATTAGAGAAAGCAGGAAAACATGCTGCCAGAGTGCAATGGGCAGAATCAGTGGAAGAGGAGCTGACTGCCAGGAAACAAAGGCTTGCTGGAGATTTTATAAAACGATTCTTGGGTTGATCAATAACGCCAAGGTAGCAGGAAGCTCACCTGTATTCTTCTGTCAGCCAAGGAGCTTGATGACAAATCGAAGTGTTTGATGATGAGCAGGAAGTTTGTGAGTTATGCACGTTATTTGCTCAGAAGGGCTATATGTCCTGGGCCATGAAGAAAGGCAGACCTATAGCTTATTTGCTTTCTCTCTTTGCTCACCCCTGGTCCTGCAGCCTGACTCCTTTTCCCTAATTAAGACTCCACACTACCCATTTTTTTTTTTTTTTTGGAGACAGGGTCTCGCTCTGTCACACAGGCCAGAGTGCAGTGGTGCAATCACAGCTCACTGAGGCCTTGACCTCCTGGGCTCAAGCAGTCCTCCCACCTCAGCCTCCCCAGTAGCTGGGACTACAGGCACATGCCCTGGCACCTGGCTAATGTTTTTGTATTTTTTTTCCTTTTTTTGTAGAGAGAGGGTCTTGTTATATTGCCCAGGCTGGTCTTGAACTCCTAGCTTCATGACATCCTCCCACCCTGGCCTCCCAAAGTGCTGAGATTACAGGTATGAGCCACTGCGCCCAGCTGCAAGCATATACTTTGTTTGTTTGTTTGTTTTTGAGATGGAGTCTTGCTCTGTCGCCAGGCTGGAGTGCAGTTGTGCTACCTCAGCTCACTGCAGCCTCTGCCTCCTGGGTTCAAGCTATTCTCCTGCCTCAGCCTCCCAAGTAGCTGGGACTGCAGGCACGTGCCACTATGCCCAGCTAATTTTTGTATTTTTAGTAGAGATGGGGTTTCATCATGTTGGCCAGGATGGTCTCGATCTCTTGACCTCGTGATCCACCCCCTCAGCCTCCCAAAGTGCTGGGATTACAGGTGTGAGCCACCGCGCCCAGCCAAGAATATTTTTAAGTCCAGAAAATAAGATGGTCACGGTGATCTCCTTGCTTGACACTCTAGGGCTTGCTCCACCGAGGTCTTGACACTCTAGGGCTTGCTCCACCGAGGTCGTGAACAGGTTGACGGCTATCTGTGTGCACAGTAACATATTCCTCTCCAGGCTGATCTTGCCATTGTCACTGCCGAGTTGTCACTGCCGAGTGCTCCATCGACCAGCGGAAGTAATAAACCCTGAGCCCATGGTATTATACAAAGCTTCAAGCGAATCAGCCATCTGTCTGACAGCAGGCTGATCGTCTGGGGTCACCTTCCATCCTGGAGGGGGCAGCAGCTGGAGAGGAATTCAATAGAATAGACATTTAATCTGCATTTGAATTTTCTCTTTGCCCACCATGCTTCTATTTGCAACACCATCTGCTAGCAACACCTCCGGGAGGCTCTCCAAGGAAGCTTCTTTGCCCTCAGACCTCCATCTGGGGCATAAGCAGGTACAGGCAGGATTTGGGAGGAGGCAGCAGAAGCAGGGGTCAAGTTACTTATTACCGGTTGAACAGTGGCTTTGTCTGTTGCCTGCAGGTCACAGCTCCTGCTGGGCAGCTCTTTCCTGGGGTTAAAGTTATGCTAAGTTCTGGAATCCAGTCTTTCTCTGTTCCCTTTCAGGCTAAGGATGGCAGTCTTGTCACTGCTAACCCCAGGATGCTTTGCGGTCCCTACTTAGTTTTCTTAACCTTGCTGACGCTTTGTGAATGGACCCTTTACTAAATTCTCTTCAGTAACATATTTTGAATATGCTACTTTTTACAGAAATCTGTACTGATATGTCACCTTTTTTTTTTTTTTTTGAGACGGAGTCTCGCTCTGTCACCCAGGCTGGAGTGCAGTGGCGCAATCTCGGCTCACTGCAAGCTCCGCCTCCTGGGTTCACGCCATTCTCCTGCCTCAGCCTCCTGAGTAGCTGGGACTACAGGTGCCCGCCACCACGCCTGGCTAATTTTTTTGTATTTTTAGTAGAGACGGAGTTTCACCATGTCAGCCAGGATGGTCTCGATCTCCTGACCTCGTGATCTGCCCGCCTCGGCCTCCCAAAGTGCTGGGATTACAGGCGTGAGCCACTGCGCCCAGCCTTTTGTATTTTTAGTAGAGATGGAGTTTCACCATATTACCCAGGCTGGTCTCAACCTCCTGACCTCAAGTGATCCGCCCGCTTCTGCCTCCCAAAGTGCTGAGATTACAGGCATGAGCCACAGCACCCAGCCCATATGCTATCTTAATGAAACTAATATACAGTATCACACACAACATTGCTGCTGACCAAGAAATTCACTTTATAGTTAAAAAAAAAGTAAAGCATAAACAATGACCTATTACTGATCCTACCACATACTCATCACCTAAAAATCCTTGGCCTTTTACGATGGTGGAAAAGCTCAGTTAAGCTGCAAGTGGGAAAATCTTCAGAGCTGGGAAAGTGGCATTGTATATATCGTCCTCCCATGGGAGAACTAGTGCAGGTGCCGAGTGTGGCAGCAGAACCTCACCAGTGGCACTGGGTCCTGGTCCGACTGACTGTTGTACCTAAGACTCCTGGCATGATGGAGCTTCTCTGGGGCACATTTATTTTCCAAGTCTAGTTCTCTGGCTTTTATGTCCTCCATATTTCAATAAATTCCTGATTAGTCCAAAGATCGCGAGTCAGTGTCTGTTGCTTATTATCAACAACCATGGCTCACATAGAACGGAGAAAACATTACCATATTTATTTGTTGGTGCTTGTTTATTGCCCCCAACTTTTACTCTTTCTGGACAATGACCATACCTGTCTCATCTCTTTATCTGTAATGTCTGTCATCATATCTGACAAATATGGTGGTGGTGGATTATCATCAATTGAAGGAATGAATGCCCCAAATAGCTAGAAGCATCAGTTTATTTATTTTTATTTTTATTTTTGAGATGGAGTCTTGCTCTGTCACCCATGCTGGAGTGCAGTGGTGCCATCTCGGCTCACTGCTACCTCCACCTCCCAGGTTCAAAGGATTCTCAGACCTTAGCCTTCGAAGTAGCTGGGATTACAGACACGTGCCACCATACCCAGCTAATTTTTTGTATTATTAATAGAGACTGGGTTTCCCCATGTTGGCCAGGCTGGTCTGGAACTCCCAGCCTCAAGTGATCTGCTCGTCTCACCCTCCCAAATTGCTCGGATCACAGGCATGAGCCACTGCGCCTCCCCTAGAAGCATCAATTTAAGAGCATTTTTTTTCTTTCCTACTACTTTTAGAAGAAAGGAGCAAATAAGAAGTTCTAAATTTTATTCTGGGGTCAGTCTATATATGTTCAACAATTATATGATCAACAAAATATTCGCTATCTATATCAAGTATAGTATCAAGTATCAAGTTCAGGGGAGTGGCCCACTTTGATTTCCATGGGCCTATACCAGCAAATCTACTAATCTATTTGTATCTCTTCTCATACGTTCCTGCAAGAGAGATGAGGATGAACTATCTGTACTTCTAGAATGCAAACCCCACTAGCCGTACACGGAATCCTATGTTCTGGACAATTAACAGCTTCTCTCCTGTAATTTTCTTCTCTCTCTTCTCAATCATTAATTTTCCCCATTAGTGTAAAAATACACTTCAATAGCTCAACTAAAAAAAACAATCTGCTTATGTATGACCATAGACCATGATCCAGTCTTAACCCTAACTTCCCTGCTTCCTTTTATGGTAAAGTTTTTCACAAATAATGCTGCCTCTATTTGTTGGTTTTCCTTTGATCTGAAAACTTTAGCTTTATGATCTTTTAGGGGATCATAAAACACCTGTCAACCTCAGCAGTGAAGAGCTGCACCCAGTAAGCTGTGTAACCCGGGGAGCTACTTTAAAAAAAACACAACACAACAAAACAAAACAAAACCCTGCCTGCTGCTGTCCCACCTCATGTCCTTTTTCATGCAAGAGAAGTGAAATGCTTTTATTTTACACATAATGCAGTGGTTTACCCCACAACATTACTTTCACTGCAGCGCAGGCAGCACTCCAGACGGCCACGTTTCGCTCCCAGCTTTCATCGCCACTTGAAACATCTGCCGGCCAACCTGTTGTCTGGAACAAGCAGGACCTATAGGTGACTTCATATCCCTGGAAGCCTACTCTGTAGGGGCTCATTCTTCCATTGCCCTTGAATGAAACTCGGGCAGGGCCACAGATTTTTCATAAATTTCAATAATAAGCAAATGCTCTCCAAATCACAAAACGTTCTCATTTCTGATACTAAGATTCCCCGTCCAGTGTAAAATCCAGGCTCCACATTTCATCACCATTTGAAACTTCTCATCTCCAGCTTGGACCTGCTGCTATTAGGAAGCTTGCGTGGGAAAAGTGGCTTCTTCTCTTGGTGCATCCTTCACTCCCAGTTCAGTAGTTAGTGGGACAGGGTCGCGGTGGTGGTGAAAGGAGCCAGCAAGTAGAGGTTAGGGAGCCAGAAAAGTCCTTTTCTTTTCTTTTTTTAAGAGACAGGGTCTTGCTCTGTCACCCAGGCTGGAGTGCACTGGTGCGATCATGGCTCACTGCAGCCTTGAATTCCTGGGTTCAGGCCACCCTCCTGCCTCAGCCTTCTGAGTAGCTGGGATTACAAGTGCTTGCCACTATGCCTGGCTTAAAAAAAAAAAAAATTAAATATATTTTGAGAGAGCTCAGGCTGGTCTCAAACTCCTGTCCTCAAGCGATCCTCCCATCTCAGCCTTCCAAAGTACTAGGATTGCAGGTATGAGCCGCTGCATCTGGCCAAAATGTTCTTTTTGACTGGTGCTGGTGTGAACTGAGTTAAGTGATCTCTGGGCACGGTGGGAACTAAAGGTTGTTCTCGTTCATGAAGCATTTTGTGGACCTCATGGAATCTTTCATTGGTTCTGTGCAGACGCTCATGGATGAAGTCCTTTCACCAGCAGTTTTCTGAAATGGATAATCCACTGTCCTGCTGGCTGCCTATGACAGTTCCATGTCATCCATCCCTATACTTCCAACATGTTTCACCCGCAATCTCTTCACCTCTCCAGATGAGATCCTAGCCAATGCCATCTGTCTTTCGTGGCCCACATCTAGTCCAAGGAAAACAAGTGTCTTTTTTCTCTCCTCAGTAAGAGAAGCAGTTACTTCCCAAGCAATACCCACTCTCTGCTGCCATAGATTGCTTCTACCAGTCTTTAGATTTTTCAGGCATAGCTCAGTCCAGACCACTGTGTTTGAGATCTCATCTGCAGTGGCACATATCCAGCTTTCTGTGTGGTCCTCCTGAAGCCCTTGTCACTTGACTTGAGGATAGGGAGAAATACATTCTTCTTTCCTCCCACGATGCTGTGCGTGTGTTGGCAAGGGAAGGGGCACCCACAGCATGCCAAAAAAAAATCTTCCTAAATACATCTTCTCCCCAGTGTCCAACGGGGTGTTGGACTAAGGGTCACAAAACCAGATTTCATATTATTCAGCCTTACAAAGCAATGCAATTCTGACACATGCCACAGACACGGATAAACCTGGAAGACATCATGCTCAGTGAAATAACCCAGACATGAAAGGACAGACACTGCATGATTCCACTCATGTGAGGTTCCTGGAACAGTTAGACACGTAGAGACAGAAAATCGAACGGTGGCTGCCAGGGCCTGGGGAGTCAGAGTAAAAGGGGCTCAGTGTTTAAGCGGCCTGGAGGTTCACTTTGGGAAGATGCAAAAGTTCTGGCGATGGATAATAGTGATGGCTGTACAACACTGTTAATGTATTTAACGTCCCTGAGTTGTACAGTTAAAAATGGTTAAATGGTCGTTGTTACATGATGCATATTTTACCACAATAAAAAGCATTTCAGTCATTTCTTCTGCAAGTCCTGCTTAGGTAGTCTAGCAACTCGCTTCAGAACATGAGATCATTGTCGCCTAGCGTATTTGGGGCTGTGCCTGTTACCAAGCCATTGTCTCTCCCCTCCAAACACTCCCTCCTACCCACCGCTTTGTGTGGAGAGGGCCGGGACTCTGTAAACAGCACTGCTGCTTTACTGTCTCTGCTGACAGGGACACCACAGGGAGCCTGGAAGGACAGGGAGGGAGAGGGGACCGGCTCCTCTGTTTGCTTCCTGTTTCTGCCAGAGTTGGCCAGCAACAGCCCTTCACCCTGGCAGCGGCATTTGTTTCCGTTAGCAGTCGGTTAGTTTCCAGTTTCTCTCACTTTCCCAGGACTAGCTCTTTTGCACACTCCCAAAAGACACCTCACCCACAAGCAAGGCTCCTTCCGAGAGACCTGCCTCCCTACTCCTTAGGGACTCTCCTCTGAGCTCTCGAAGTCTCCGCACCAGCTGGCCAGCCCCGCCTCCTCGGGAGTCTGGGTCCCAGTTCTGCGGACCCCTTGTCCAAGCTTCTAGGTTCTGAGAAGCTCATTTTCTTATCTGTCCCCTCAGCACAGGAGCGGACAGCTGCTTCCTGCTGTTGTTCTTGCTATCCTGCCTCATTTGTTCCCTCTTTGCATTGCTCGTCTTCTAATACCTGTCTAACCAATTCCTGATGTTAAATTTTCTCTGTTAACATAACTGATGGGATTTTTCCTCCCAGACTCTACCTAACACTGCTGCATTTTTGCGCTATTGTGCAAAACATGAAAACAATAAAGAGTTCCTGTTCAATATTTGGCTAGAGTTAATTATGGCTTGTCTCTCCCAATGAGTTCATAAATTCCATAAAATCTGGGTTTTGGTCTTTTTTTTATTTGGTTCACTGATGCTATGTTCTGCATTCTAAACACGGCCTGGCCCAAAGCAGGCACCCAATTATATCTGTTGGACAAATAAATAGGAAATATTTAAACATAAAAAAAGTAATTTTGGTCATGAAAATATGCTTGTGTAAAAGCGATAACCACATCTAAATATATTTGGAGGAAAGTAAGTAGCTGAACTCTCTTTTTCTGAAATTTTTAGTAATATCCATTTTCTGCTTCCCCCACCCCCATTTTCTTGTTTGCTAATTTTTGTCAGTGGTGTTTCTCCGTTTTTTTTTTCTTGTAGATTAGGGCATGTTATCCATGAGATAGTCATTCAGCCAGTAAAATACTTTTTAATGTCAACTGTGTACTGGATATCACACTCGATGAGGTAATGACAAGTTCATTTTAAACCCAGCTGATACACAGTTTGAAATCGGCACACCAATACCACATGTTAAACTTCACAAAGAAAACTTCCAAAGTAGAACTCAGAGGATTTCGTTATCATGAAAAAATGCTGTAGTGGGAGAACCCTGAGGTCACAGGCCCAGCTCTGTCATTCCCTAGCAAAGTGACCTTCAGCAAAGTATTTAGCTTCTCTATGTACCTGCTAATCCCCTTAGAAATAAAGAAATACCAAAATGAAAAACAAAACAAAAAAGAAAAAAACTTGGGCAAAGGGGAAACAAAAAGAAAGAAAGAAAAATAAATACCAGTACTTGATACTACAGTAGGGAAATGAGAGTTAACAAAACTTTATTACCTATTTCAAAATAGCTACAAGAGAAGAACTGTAATGTTCCCAAGGCAAAGAAAAGATACATGTTTGAGGTGATGATATGCAAATTACTCAGATTAATCATCATATATTGTATACATGTGTCAAAATATCACATGTATCCCCAAAATATGTACAACTATGATATATCATTAAAAATGCAAAAAATGAAGAAATGCAGATACTTTCTGAAGTGGCTCTCCTCTTTCAAGACTGAGCCTTCATATAGAAATGTGCTTTACACATATGTTTATTGCAGCACTATTCACAATAGCAAAGACTTGGAATGAACCCAAATGTCCATCAGTGACAGACTGGATTAAGAAAATGTGGCACATATACACCATGGAATACTATGCAGCCATAAAAAAGGATGAGTTCGTGTCCTTTGTAGGGACATGGATGCAGCATGGAAACCATCATTCTCAGCAAACTATCTCAAGAACAGAAAACCAAACACTGCATGTTCTCACTCATAGGTGGGAATTGAACAATGAGATCACTTGGACACAGGAAGGGGAACATCACACACTGGGGCCTATTGTGGGGAGGGGGGAGTAGGGAGGGATAGCATTAGGAGATATACCTAATGTAAATGACAAGTTAATGGGTGCAGCACACCAACATGGCACGTGTATACATATGTAACAAACTTGCATGTTGTGCACATGTACCCTAGAACTTAAAGTATAATAATAATAAAAAAAAAAAGAAAAAAAAGAAATGTGCTTTAACATCCCCCAAATCACAACAGAACTTTCGAGCATCGGCAGCCAATATACAGACTTGAATTTCTTCTTATCACAGTTCCCAAATGCATCACCCTGTACAGACTAAGAGGCTGGAAAGACATGAAGTGACTGACAGGAAGCCAAAAGTGTCGTAAAAAGCCTTGGTGCCAATTCTATTTCCAGTTCCAAATAACATTGTGATTTTCTGTAGTAATACTTTTTAAACTTGGCTGGATTTTTTTTTTTTTTTTTTTTTTTTTTTTTTTTTTTTTTTTTTTTTTTGTCGCGGAGTCTCGCTCTGCCGCCCAGGCTGGCCTGCAGTGGCCAGATCTCAGCTCACTTCAAGCTCCGCCTCCCGGGTTGACGCCATTCTCCTGCCTCAGCCTCCCGAGTACCTGGGACTACAGGCGCCCGCCACCTTGCCCGGCTAGTTTTTGTATTTTCAGTAGAGACGGGGTTTCACTGTATTCGCCAGGATGGTCTCGATCTCCTGACCTCGTGATCCGCCCGCCTCGGCCTCCCAGAGTGCTGGGATTACAGGCTTGAGCCACCACGCCCGGCCTGGATATTTTTAAGACCATTTTTAACCCATGGAATAGTATTAATATTGACAGCAGCATTAACCATCTCACACATTCGAATACATTGCAAGTCTCAAAAAAGGTCAGCACAGCCGGCTCATCTCTTTCACGGATGTAAATCTGTAGGACCACCCAGAAAGCGTCTGCTCTAGATCTGAACAACAGAGTCCACGTTTAGCAAGAAGCCCTGCACCAAGCCATGAAAGTGGACTGGAATCAGGGAGCAATGAGAAGAGGAAGGCACCTGCCATAATGTGCTCTCTTCACTGTTAGGTTGGGAGGGAGAATACTGAATACATGACAACCTAAAAGTTGGGCAAATACTACTTTGGAAATAAGAGTGAATAAATGAGAAGAAATAGGCTTACATAAAAAATAGGACCAAAAGTTCAAGGACAGTGAAGGAAGACACTGGCCTGTTTAATAATAACAGATGTCTACAAGCTAACGAAGTCAATTTGTTTTGTTTTGTTTCATATATTTTTGTTCACAGAAGTAAAATAGTTTGCATATACCTGGAAGAAAACCAAGTGGAACTGGAGTTATCACCAGCAGAGGGCTAAAGGGAAGGGTTATTCAGCAACAGTGAGGTCACCAAGGATCTGCAATAGTTCTGCCTCGTTAGGCATGGTTGGCCCTCTGTATCTGAGTTCCACGTGGGCCAATTTGATCAACTGTGTATCAAAAACAGTTAAAATTAGAATCATGCCTGTAATTCCAGCATTTTGGGAAGCTGAGGTGGGAGCATGGCTTGAGGTCAGGAGTTTGAGACCAGCCTGGGCCATAGCAAGACCATGTCTCTACAAAAAAAAAAAAAAAAAATTAAAACACTAGCTGGGTGTGGTGGTATAGGCCTGTAGCCCTAGCTACTTGGGAGGCTTAGGTGGGAGGACTCCTGGAGCCCAGGCGCTCGAGGCTGCAGTAAGCCATGATTGTGCCAGTACACTCCACACTCCAGCCTGGG
This sequence comes from Piliocolobus tephrosceles, assembly GCF_002776525.5. Lineage (NCBI taxonomy): Eukaryota > Metazoa > Chordata > Mammalia > Primates > Cercopithecidae > Piliocolobus > Piliocolobus tephrosceles. The sequence continues at coordinate 4,102,918 of NC_045440.1, read as the reverse complement.
GTATAGAGCAAGACTCAGCCTCTAGAAAAAGAAACAAGAAATAATAAGAAGAGAATTTTTAAAAAAGAAAAAATATTAGGAAAAATAAAAAATAATACAAATAAATGATACATTATTACAACTACTTAGCACTTAAATTGTATTAGGTTATTGCAAGTAATCTAGAGATGATTTAAAATAATGGGAGAATGTACACAGGTTACATGCAAATACTATGCCCTTTTATATCTCAGAGTTGAGCATCCATGAATTTTAGTACAGGGGTGTAGGGGTGGGGTGGGCCCTGGAACCAATCCCCTTTGGAAGCAAAGGAATGACTGGGTGTGTGTGTATATGTATTTATATATAAACAACACAAAAACATAGGAAGGTAGATTTACAGGCCTCTGTGAGCCCAAAGGTAGCTAGCACTGTCCCAGAGCCTAGGATGGATGGAAACCTGTGTAATCAAGAGAGGGCAGGCCTTTCAGTTCTTTCTGTTGTTGCTTTTCGTTTTGATTTGTTTTGTTTTTTTAAGACACAATTTCACTCTCTCTCTCGCCTAGGCTGGAGTGCAGTGGCACAATCTCAGCTCACTGCAACCTCCACCTTCCAAGTGATTCTCCTGCCTCAGCCTCCCGAGTAGCCAGAATTACAGGTGCATGCTACCACACCGGGACAATATTTTGTATTATTAGTAGTGATGGGGTTTCACCATGTTGATCAGACTAGCCTCGAACTCCTGACCTCAGATGATCCACCCATCTTGGCCTCCTAAAGTGCTGGGATTACAAGTGTGAGCCACTGCACCCAGCCCACTTTTTGGTTTTATATAAATATGTAAGAACAGCCTTATGTGACCACTGCTGAAGGCCTGCAAGTGTGTTGCTTCTCCATGGGGTGAGTCAGGCCAGGCCTGCGTAGATAATGAGCAACATGGCTCTCTACCCACCATACTTCACCTCTTCTAGTAACTGACCTTGTCAAACAGGACCACACCTCCTGCAAGAGGTAGGGGTGAATTCTTGCGACTCAGGGAGGGGCCTTCTGGGCTGCCAGCTGCTCAGGCTGCCCCTCCCACACTGAGGACTGATGCCTCCCAGAGTGGGTAGCTGAACCTGGAGTCCACGTGGCCATCGGCTCACAGCTCATGCCTCCAAATGTCACTGTCTTAAGATTCCAATTAACCTGATTGCATTCCATTAAAATGCAGACCTCCAGTTAGAAAGCATTAAGGGATTTTGGTAATTTATTTAAAACTATTTAGCTATTTACAACAAATATACCAGAAATTGCTAAAATGTCTGTCACTGGATAATGTCTGTTTATGAAAGGAAAAGTCTCCTTTTGTAGCAATTCTCACCAAACAGCAAGCCTGAGGTTTTCTAAAATTAAAGAGACAAAAACGAGGAAGATCGGCCCACTTCCTCAGTCTTCTTGCCCTCATCTCCATCACACAGGTCACATGCCCTGAAAGTCACAAACTCCTGTAGAACTTTATAGTCTCGTGGGATGTATGTTTTCTGTGACTTGAACAATATTTCATTTAAAATAGCACTTTTGGCGAGGTGGTGGCTCATGTCTGTAATCCCAGCACTTAGGGAGATCGAGGGGTGGATTGCTTGAGCGCAGGAGTTTGAGACCAGCCTGGGCAACATGGTGAAATCCCATCTCTACTAAAAATGCAAGAATTAGCTGGGTGTGGTGATGTGTGCCTGTAGTCCCAGCTGCTCAGGAGGCTGAGGTGAGAGGATTGTTTGAGCCCAGTAGGAGGAGGTTGCAGTGAGCCAAGATCGTGCCACTGCACTCCAGTTCGGGCAACAGAGCGAGACCGTGTCTCAAAAAGTAAATAAGTAAATAAATTAGAAGAATGTTGTCTTTTTTAGCAGCTGTATAATAAGGACCTTCAGCCTGTCCAATGACATGGGAAAATTAAACTAATAATAATGCTTCAAAATCCACTTGTTAAGTTTTGTCCTGCTGACCACTTTCATGCTGACCATCACTCTATGCATAAAGATGTACTTAATACTCTTCTGACATTCTAAGTGGTAATTGTAATTCTACTATGAAAGTGGCTACTCACTTAAAAAGAAAAATTGAAAACTCAGGAGGCTGTGCCATTGTTAAGGAACTGCTTTAATTAGAAAGGATGCATTTAATTATTAGTTCATTGGTGGGGAAAAGCAAAAAACAATCTAAATGAAGAGGGTCTAAGTTGGTCAGATGTTAACTGGGGAATGTCATCCTTTTTAATGTCAACTTCAACCCAAGAAAAATCTCCGGGGTAAACAAATCATCCTTGTCATCATTGCTGCCATTTCGTTATGGTCTGATGAGGCTCAGTCTTTGCAGGGGAGCTATAGGGTGGAGTAGTAGTTCAGAAAAGGATTTTTCTAGACTTACAGTCCTGGGGTCAAGTCTCAGCTGTGCCACTGTCTAGTCCTATGAAACATATTTGTTCCTAAAACCTTTGATGACTTTTACCACTGGTATTTAACTTAACCGATCAAAGATTTCTGGACATTGTGCGTATCTTTGGATGATCATTTCAGAAAGAGAACAAATTCAGGAGATGACTTACCTACGATCCTAGAGATATGTCTTGCTTGGACATGAAACTTGTAAAACATTTCTGCTTCTCAATTCGAATTTTGTGTACTGTTAAAAAGTACCTAGAATGTCATGACCTATCCTTCCCACACCTTGGGAGTATTCACCATTGGTGTCTGTAAGGAAGGTGAGTACTAGAGTACTACCTAGCCCTAAAATGCTGTTGGATTATAATCTCATAATGTAAACATGGAAAGGAACACTGTAAAATGAAAGCAGGTAGTACGAATGTGGTAAAGTCTATTTTTTTGCTCCTCTAGGAAAACCAGGCCTGCAGACTTCCCCACTGTACCCAGCTCCTCAACAAACCCTATGAGGCCCAGGTCCCATCTCGAACAGGATGGTTCCCCTAACCCTATGCGTTAGAAATGAGGGCTCTCCGAGAGTTCCCACAGCATCTAGTTCTTACTCTCATACTTTGGACGGTATTCATGCATGCCATCTCCTGCATTAATCAAATAAGTCCCAGGCTAAATAAATGGACACTGAACTAAAACTTTAGACCAATTTAAATAAATGCTGTGCCACATGGCTTGACAATAGAAATAGCTGTATTATCATGGAAATCTTTCCAACACATGCTTTTATGTCTATCTCAATAGTCTATAAATAACACATTTTTTATTTGTAACATATGAGCTAATTATGACAAAGTATTACAGAACAGCAATGTCTAGCTTGTAAATAACACATCTTTATTGATAACCTAAGGGTTATCAATAAAGATGACAAAGTATTACATAGTAGCAATGCTTTCCAGAGTTCACAAAGTGTCTGCATCCACACTAAATGGCACATGGCTGTATTTGTTTGGAGTGTTTCTTCCCCCCGCCCCCACCCTGAGCACAGAGACAGGGTCTCACTCTGTCACCCAGGCTGGAATGCAGTAGCACAATCATAGCCCACTGCAGCCTCCTATTCCTGGGCTCTGGTGAACCTCTTACCTCAACCTCCTGAATAGCTGGGACCACAGGAATGGGCCACCATGCCAGGCTACTGTTTTTTTTTTTTTTTTTTTTTTTTACTTTTTGTAGAGATGGAGGGTCTTACTATGTTGCCCAGGCTGGTCTTGAACTCCTGGGCTCAAGCGATCCTTCTGCCTTGGTCTCCCAAAGGGCTGGGATTACAGGCATGCATCACATGCCTAGTCATGGAGTGCTTCTTTTTTTCTTCTTCTTTTTCTTTTTTGAGACAAAGTCTTGCTCTGTCACCCAGGCTGGGGTACAGTGGCACTACCTTGGCTCATTACAACTTCTGCCTCCTGGTTTCAAGCAGTTCTTCTGCCTCAGCCTCCTGAGTAGCTGGGACTACAGGTGCTCTCCACCATACCCGGCTGATTTTTGTATTTTTAGTAGAGATGGAGTTTTGTCATGTTGCCCAGGCTGGTCTTGAACTCCTGAGCTCAAGCCATCTGCCTGCCTCAGTCTCCCAACATGCTGGGATTACAGGCGTGAGTCGCCGTGCCCCAGCCTGCCCCATCTTGCGGTTGGCTGTCATTTCTCACTCTCATCGTGCCTGTCTCCATAAGCTCCTCTACTTTCTAATTTCCTGCTTGTAGTATACCTTGGACTTAAAAAAAAAAAAATCAGACAACTAAGCCTTTTGGGATCCTATAAAAAATATGAAGAAAAAGACTTTCAGGTCATCAGAGGGGTGAGCTTCGGATAAACGAGTTTGGTGACATCCTGTACTGACAGCTCACAGGCCACGTTGGTTCCGGACAGGGATCTGGATGCTGGGGAAAGCTGGCCACACTGTGTCTTCCTGCTAAGCCCTTGGGTAGTGGCCTTCTGATTGCCAGCCTTCGGCTTTTCAGTCAGAGCTCCCTGCCGCCATCTCTATGCTCTGTGTTCACTGTGGGGCTAGCTCTGCTTCTTTCAAACTGAGCTCCTCAATAGCTCAGATTCTGTAGTTCCCTCCAGAGTCTCCGAGTCCACACCTGCTTAGTATCTACAAAAACCAATGCAGCCATATGGCTTGAATGCTTACATCACACACAGAGGCTTTTCGTTCTGGGTAAGTGCCACAATTATGAAAACTGCACTGAAGTAGGAAATAACGCTAGTTGAAAGAATGGCCTCATTTGCAGGCAGCTTGCACTGTATTTCATAAGAATGCATTTGACATTTTAAGCTTTCCTGTGGCAGCAAATTGTACTTCTCCTAGTGGGAGGAGTTACTAAGTCTGTGACCAGAATAAACCAGACTGTTTTGGAAAGTTTGATTTTTTCAGTTTTTATATTCCATTTTATGACTGTGTTTGTTTTTCCAGAGATAAGCCTGTGTATAAGAAAACAGTCTTATCTCTGAACCAAGCACATGGCTCACACCTGTAATCCCAGCACTTTGGGAGGCCAAGATGTGAGGGTCATTTGAGACCAGGAGTTTGAGACAAGCCTAGGCATCATAGAGAGACCCATCTTTATAAAAAATAAGAAAAAAACAAAAAAAACCCAAAAACATTAGCCTCGTGTGGTGTATGCTTATACTCCCAGTTACTCAGGAGGATAAGGAAGGAAGATCGCTTGAGCCCAGGAGTTTGAGGCTACAGTGAGCTGTGATTGTGCCACTGCACTCCAGCCTGAGTGGCAGAGACCCCGTCTCAAAAACAAACAAACAAATAAGCAAAAACAAACAAAAAACCACAGTCTATTATTTAGAGTTAAAAACTACAAATACTATTTTTTAACCTCAAGGAGTTCTATCATAAACTACCTTAAAAATAAAAAAAAAATTAAACAGGAATACAGAACTCTGGCTCGAAATTTAAAATTACAAAATAAATAAGACAAAGCATTCGACCTGAAGTTCCTGGGGCAGGATGGAAATGTTCTGGTAAATGGCTATAAAACATTTCACAGAAGCTAGGAGGCCACCTATTTTGTAAAATGCACAACTGTTTTACTTATTGCCAAGAAAGATGAGGATGTGTCATCAAGTGTAAGATGCACCCCATGTCAATGATGTTGAAATGTAATGTTTTTCAAAAAGATGGAATACGATATTTTTGAAAAATAGCTTTAAAATAACAAAAATAATATCACAATAATGACATGAGTCTTTTCGAGTTTCCTTAGAAAAGCCAATATTCTACCTTGATCATCAAATCTCTGTTTTAGGGCATGCTAAATTGTTAGAAAATGAGACGTTACATAGTTCATGTACAAGACCAGAGTCAAAAACAGGTGAATGGATTACAAAACGAAAGCTGATGCGATTGGTGTCATGTATAAGTATCTGGGAATCAACCAGTATGGAAACAATAGCATTGGTTTCTTGAGGAGCAAGGACTAGAATTCACATGGGCTGAATCCACATGTCTACAGATCTATCATGACACGCTGCAGTCTAGTTTAAATAAACAGAAGACAGGAGCTACTCAGGTACAGCTTTAATGAAGGTAGCCATTGCACAAGGTTTTAAAAGACTTATATACATTTTTGTTTGTTTGAGACAGAGTCTTCTTCTGTTGCCCAGGCTGGAGTGCAGTGGTGCGATCATGGCTCACTGCAGCCTTGACCTCCCAGGCTCAAGCAATCTTCCCTGCTCAGCCTCCCGAGTAGCTAGAACTACAGGCATACTCCACCACCCCCAGGTTAATTTTTGTTTTTGTAGAGATGGGGTTTTGCCATGTTGCCCAAGCTGGTCTTGAATTCCTGGACTCAAAAGATCTGCCTGGCTCTGTCTCACAAAACGCTAGGATTACATGCATGAGCCACTGTGTCCTGCCAGTATACATGTGGTTTGTTTGTTTGTTTGTTTGTTTTGTTTTGTTTTGTTTTTCTTTTGTGACAAAGTCTCACTCTGTCACCCAGGCTGGAGTGCACTGGCACAATCTCGGCTCACTGCAACCTCCACTTCCCAGGTTCAAGCAATTCTCCTGCCTCAGCCTCCCAAGTAGCTGGGACTACAGACACATGCTACCACACCAGGCTAATTTTTGAATTTTTAAAGTAGAGACGGTGTTTCACTATATTTGCCGGCTGATCTTAAACTCCTGACCTCATGATCCGCCCACCTTGGCCTCCCAAAGTGCTGGGATTACAGGCGTGAGCCACTGCGCCCGGCCGCCAGTATACATGGTTTAGTGGTTACTATTTACTTGTAATAAAAAGTTCCATGTAAAAATATAACATAATTTTTCCTCCATTTTTTAGTTATTCAATTATTCTTGAACTTCCTGCTTTAATGGATAAATCATAATCTTCAGCAGACTGGGAAGAATCCAAACCCCCAAACCATGTGGCTACAAGTTTTTAATTTGACAATTGAGTTGACAAGGCCTACCTCGTCTACAGCAGAAACACACAGCCACAGCATGAAGTCAGTCAGCTGTTAGCTGCACAAGTGGTAGGATTTATAGTAGGTTCTGCCTTCCAAAGATCCACTCTCATTCTACAGTGGTATGCTACACACAAAACCATCCATCTGGCCAGGTGCAGTGGCTCAAGCCTGTAATCCCAGTACTTTGGGAGGCCAAGGTGGGCAGATCCCTTGAGCTCAGGAGTTCCAGACCAGCCTGGACAACACAGCAAGCCTCGTCTCTACAAAAAGTATAAAAATTAGCTGGGTGGAGCGGCACACACCTGTGGTCCTAACTACTTAGGGGGCTGAGGTAGGAGGATCGCTTGAACCCAGGGGGCAGAGGTTGCAGTGAGCCAAGATCACACCACTGCACTCCAGTCTGGGTAACAGAGGGGCACTCTACTGGAAAAAAAAAAAAAAAGGTCTTAATTTTATGCCAGAACACATCATCTTAAGGAGAACAAAAATCTTCTGTATGCACATACTGCCAACACATTTTAAAAGGCCCACTTTTCTTTTTTTTTTTTGAGACGGAGTCTGGCTCTGTCGCCCAGGCTGGAGTCCAGTGGCTGGATCTCAGCTCACTGCAAGCTCCGCCTCCCGGGTTCCCGCCATTCTCCTGCCTCAGCCTCCCCAGCAGCTGGGACTACAGGCGCCCGCCACCTCGCCCGGCTAGTTTTTTGTATTTTTTAGTAGAGACGGGGTTTCACCGTGTTAGCCAGGATGGTCTTGATCTCCTGACCTCGTGATCCACCCGTCTCGGCATCCCAAAGTGCTGGGATTACAAGCTTGAGCCACCATGCCCGGCCAAAAGGCCCACATTTTAACAAGTAGAATAGACAAACTATCAGACAAGAAATCATAAACTATTTTGGCTGAAAAAAATCGTTAAAATTATCTATCTCAACATTCTACATGTAGGTTTCTACACATAATGTATATGTATATATGTATGGGTGTGTCTACATAGCTTTTTGTAGGGAATGACATATGATCAAGCCCATTTTTCCATAGTTATGATGGTTTGCTAGCAAAGCAAGAATATCAAGGTCTGCATTTCTGCCAACTCAATGCATAGCCCCAAGAGCTTCTTGCAGAGGAAAGCTAGCATGGAGAATCCAGTCCATGTCTGTAGGACGAAACATTCATGGTAGAAGGTTGGAGAAACTTGTGGATGGTTGGCATTGCAGCTTCAGGGCTGGCATTCTCTCTGGTCTCAGGTGTGTCTGTTAATGGATTCTGTAGTATCTGACCCAAGTTTTTAACTAATATGAAACTGGAAGGCAAGGAAGTGGTCTGCTGAGAAGTCTGATTGAATATATTCTCCTCGCCTGTTGAAAGCTTGGGTGAAATGTCTGCACTGAAGGTGCAGTGTAGCTGATTAGATGTTTCCTCTGGGATTAGGGCAACAGAGCTACTGTTTTGTTAATTCTCTTGACTTGGAGCTATGTAGCCTACTATTTGACCTGCCATCACTTGGAGCCCTGAAGTTACCGTTTTCTACAACTCCTATGCTAGCATCAAGTGATGTATGTGTTAACTTGAAAAAAAAATTTATGAATTTTTAAAAATTAAAATCTTGCATTGGTGTGGTACTTGGGTTACAACTGATGAACCACTATTAATATTTATTATTAACTAACATTCATAGGCTATATTAGGATTCACTCTATTAGACAGTTCTTTGGGTTTTGCCAAATGCATAACGTCACATATCCACCATTACCGTATCACACAGAGTAGTTTTTTGTTTGTTTGTTTTGAGACAGAGTCTCACTCTTTCACCAGGCTGGAGTACAGTGGCGCAATCTCGGCTCACTGCAACCTCTGCTTCCTGGGTTCAAGCGATTCTCCTCCCTCAGCCTCCCGAGTAGCTGGGATTACAGGCACACACTACCATGCCCAGCTAATGTTTGTATTTTTAGTAGAGATATGGTTTCAATATGGTCAGGATGGTCTCGATCTCTTGACCTCATGATCCACCCGCCTCAGCCTCCCAGAGTATTAGGATTATAGGCGTGAGCCACTGCACCTGGCCTAGTGTTACTGCCCTACAAATCCCTTGTGTTTAACCTATTCTTCTCTTCCCCTCCCACTCGACCCAGGGCAACCACTGATCTTTTTACAGTCTCTAGAGTTTTGCCTTTCCATATGCCAATTAGCTGGAATCACATAGCATTTAGCCTTGTTGACTGGCTTCTTTTACTTAGTAATATGTATTTAGGGTTCCACCATGTCTTTCTGTGGCTTGAAAAATCATTACTTTTTAATCACTAAATAATATTCCATTGTAAGGATATACCACAATTTGTTGATCCATACACCTATTGAAGGACATCTTGGTTGCTTCCAGTTTTTGGCAATTAGGAACAAAGTGGTTACAGACCTTTGTGTGCAGGTTTCTGTATGGACTTGCCTGTTCATTTTTCAGTCTTCACCGATACAGGTACTGTCCAAGGAGAGCAGGCCTGGGAACACTGTCCATTTGGGCTGCCGTAAGATACTCCGTGGGCTCCATTTTTCTGAAAGCTCCTTAATACCTGTTTGGCTCTCAGCTACCATTTCTGATTGTCAGGTAACTTCTGCAGATGTATTTTCTTAAGCTTGATTACTACTACTGACTGAAATGTATCTGTTTTCCTCAAGGCTGCCATTTTAAATGAGCAGATTTCCTCTGTTGACTCCTCAGAGCGTCAAAACTGGCTCAGAGAATTAAACAGGGGGAGCAATTCCCATATAGTAAATGCAGCAACTCCTTATTTGTCCCAGACACATGGACGTTACTTTCCAGGACTATAAAGCTCCAGTGGAAATTGTGTTACTTAAAACTTCCAATGCAGGGTTGCATTTTGATGTCTTCACTTCCATAAAGGGATTGTCTAAATTGAGATCAGCTGTACTAATGTTCTTGACACTGGCATTCAGGTATCTAGTTCCACAGCCAAAGGAGGAATACTTTTCTCTGTACCTGGAAGCTCCCTATTCTGCTGTAGTCTGTCTCCTTTCATCTCAGCTTCCAAATCAACAGATACAGATTAAGTATCCCTTTTCTGAAATCTCTGGGACCAGGCCAGGCGTGGTGGCTCAAATTTGTAATCCCAGCACTTGGGGAAGCTGAGGTGGGAGGATCACTTGAGCCTAGGAATTCAAGACCAGCCTGGGTAAAGTAGGCTTTTTGTGAGACCTAGTGTATACAAAAAGTAGACAAAATTAGCTAGGTGTAGTGGCATGAACCTGTGGTCCCGGCTACTTGGGAGGCTGAGGCAGGAGGATCATTTGAGCCCAGGAGATTGAGTTCCAGTGAGCCACGATGATGCCACTGCACTCCAGCCTGGGCTACAGAGCAAGACTCTGTCAAACAAACAAACAACAACAACAAAAACGAAGGAAAAGAGAAAAAGGGGCAGGAGAGGAGAGGAGAAAATCCTTGGGACCAAAAATGTTTCCAATTGTGGCATATTTGCATAGACATAAACCAGCAAAATTCATTTGTGATTTATATACACATAGCTGAAGGTAATTTTATATAATGTTTTAAAATAATTATATGCATGAAACAAAGTTTGGACTGCGTTTTGACAGCAATCTGTCAAGTAAAGTCAGGTGTGGGATTTTTCCACTTGTGGCATATCATGTGAGTGCTCAAACATTTTTGGATATTGGAGCATTTCAGATTTTGGATTTTCATGTTAGGGATGCTCAACCTGCAGTTGTTAGCCTGTACCCTCTCACCCCGGAAGTTCATGGTCCCCTGTGTTACAAAGATGGGTCTTGGTCACATGGAGAATTCTTCTTCTTATTATTATTATTATACTTTAAGTTCTAGGGTACATGTGCCCAACGTGCAGGTTTGTTACACAGGTATACATGTGCCATGTTGGTTTGCTGCACCCATCAACTCGTCATTTACATTAGATATTTCTCCTAATGCTATCCCTCTTCCAGCTTCCCACCCCTGACAAGCCCCAGTGTGTGATGTTCCCCACCCTATGTCCAAGTGTTCTCATTGTTCAATTCCCACCTATGAGTGAGAACATGTGGTGCTGGGTTTTCTGTCCTTGTGACAGTTTGCTGAGAATGATGGTTTTCAGCTTCATCCATGTCCCTGCAAAGGACAGGAACTCATCCTTTTCATGGCTGCATAGTATTCTATGGTGTATAGGTAACATGGAGAATTCTTTTGTTCAATCTCACGCTGGTTCTTTGTGCTACTGAAGGCCATCATTCACTTTGTTCAGATTCTGACATTCTAGATGCCAGCCCTGTTCATTTAGAGACATACCCCTGTGGTTAATGCATCATGGTAGTTGTTACAGAAAAACTAGCTTCCTTTCTTGTATGGAGATGAAATTTAAGATGTTGGGTGCTTTTTTCAGCAGGTAGTTTCTTTGAATTACCTGATTTTTCTGATGAATCCTACAGAGGCATAGCTGGGCACCAATGTGATGCAGTACTATGCTGGAGGAACAGAATCAGAAATATCTTACAGAAGAAAAAAATGCTTTCTTTTCCTTCCATTTTTAATTTCTTCATTTAAAAACCAATACTTGGGTATATACCTAAAAGAACTGAAAGCAGGGACTCTAGGAGATATCTGTACACTCATGTTCATAGCAGCATTATGTGCAATAGGCAAAAGGTGGAAGCAAGCCATGTATCCGAACTGCAGCTGAATGGATAAGCATAATGTGGCATAAACAGACAATGGGATATTATTCAGCCTTACAAAGGAAGGAGATTCTGATATACACTATAACATGGATGAACCTTGAAAATATTGTACTACGTGGAATAAATTAATCACAGAAGGACAAATACTATATGATTCCACTTATATAGTATATTAGTCTGTTTTCACGCTGCTGATAAAGACATACCCGAGACTGGGTGATTTATAAAGAAAAAGAGGTTTAATGGACTCACGGTTCCACATGGCTGGGGAGGCCTCCCTATCATGGCGGAAAGGAAAAGTCATGTCTTACATTGGCGGCAGGCAAGAGAGCTGCAAGCTGGTGCAGGGAAACTCCCCCTTATAAAACCATCAGATCTCGTGAGACTTACTATCACAACAGCAGGGAAAGCACCCGCCTCCATGATTCAGTTACCTTCCACCAGGATCCTCCCATGACATGTTGAGAATTGTGGGAAATACAATTCAAGATGAGATTTGGGTGGGTGCCCAGCCAAGCCATGACATATAGGTTCCTAGAATAATCAAACATATACAGACAGAGTGATTTCCAGGTACTGTGGGGAGGAGGGATGGGGAATTATGGTTTAATGGGTATGGAGTTTCACTTTGAGAAGATAAAAACATTCTGGAGATGGATGGTGGCCATGGTTGCACAACAATGTAAAAATAAAGGTCACTGAACTGTACACTCAAAAAACAGTTAAAATAGTATATTTCATTCTATGTATATTCTATTACAATTTTTTAAAATCAGTATTGCAGTTAATGCAATCAAGCTATAATACTAGCATCTTAATCTTGGGTGACCGTTAAGTCCTGGTCACCCCAAGGTTTGCTGAGGCAGTCTCCATTTATGCTTCTGTATTCAGGGCAATCACTAATCATTCCCTCTTCACTCTCAAAAGTGTCCTGGCTTGAACACTAAGTCATCTGGCCACCCTAGATCTATTTCACAATTGTATAAATCATTGAATTGCCATCTTTGTATGCAAATGTCTTAACATTCAGAACGTACCTGTATTTTCTTGGATTACTCTAATCATAAATGTGATGTCCTATGGAATGTTATAGGCTCTGATAAAATTTTAAAGGCTTCTGACTACTTTCTGAACACTGATTAGAGCACCAAAAGTAGTCCTCATTTCTTATAGACACATTATTTCTCTAAACACTAAAACCCTCTAACATTTGTCAAGCTCTCCTACTTCACTAGCTCTGTGTTAAAGGGAACAGAGAAGAGAAAGACATGGTCCCGGACAGTTGCTATTTCTTGTCTCTCTTGGCTACCTCTTTGTTGTTGTTAAAAATATCAACAAATATTCCTTGAAGTCAGAAATATGTTCATGTTTCAATTATTTCCATCTTCCACCTCATCATGAGAGAACACACCACTTTCTCTTCCAGTAACCTACTGTTCTGCACTTATAATAAAAGTACCATACTATCATAACCTTATTGTTATCCACCCCCTGGATGAATATCTTCTCTCATTTTCCAACTCCAAATATCAGAGGTAAATATAACACAATTTTGTTCAATAATCAAGACCATCCCTTGATGTGCTAATGTAATTTGTGAGTGCAAATGAACTGGTAATTTATTGCTTAAAAATAGAAGAGATCCAATCATATCTACTTCAATAGTTTGGAAAAAAAGGAATCTGACAAGCACCAGGGTATAAAATAAGTAATTAAAGTGAACTCAAGCATACTCTTATGTTATTCTCCAATAAACAAGTCATGTCTATTTCTGTAATCCTTAAAATGAGCATGCTGAAAGTTACAGGGGAGAGAAGGATTCGGGAAAAACACAGATAATTCATCTGACGAAAGAACCAGCAAGCCAGGTGCTATTATTTCTCTCTTAGGACATTACTGTCTTCCTTTGTATTGTTGTTCATTAAATGAGTAGACTATCTGTGGCTTTGAGAAGGAAAAATAATTTTTAAAAAATAATTTTCCTAATATTTTACCTTGATTATGAAACCAAACCTAAGGAACATTATTTCCATTCAATTAGTACCACATGCAGAGACAGGCACTTGGTAATTTTTAGTTACTCATTTGCTTGATGCTTTTTCCAGCAATTTCAGCTGCAAAATGATAACATCCATCTGTTTGAAAAGGTAACTAGTTAGCAACTAGCTCCTTTAAAAATTTTTTACAACATACCCTCTTACCTTTCCAAAGTCAATCTCTACCAGCTTTAAAAACAAATATTCTAGCCAAATCTCGGATGAAATATATTTTAGATATGTGTTAGGCATGACGGATTGTCACACAACATTCACTCCTATCTCCTTCAAGTGTGCATCCCTCTATCTTTGAGGCTAGAAAACTATAAGCTGCATTTCCCAGAGTCCCTTGCAGCTAGGATTCTGGGCACAGTGTTCTTCCAGGGAGATGAGCAGGGTAACAAGGAAGGTGCAGAGCATCTAAGGAAAACATTTGCTTCCTTGTTTTTGTTGTTGGTAGCAATGTTCAGTCACTAGCTTCCTAGGGTGGAGAGGCATTTTGCAGCAGCCTCTCTGATCAATGGAACATAGCCCGAAAGGTGCACCCTTGATGTTAGCAGTTCTAGCGGTGGTTCTGATTCCCAGCCCCCAGGCTGTGGCAATGACAGCAGCAACCCTGGGGGCCAATCAAGCTTGCTGGGAGCCAAGACATGAGGCTCAGGCCAGGTCCCCTCCTCTACTTTCAGTTGCAACCTTCATTCCAACCTTCTTGTGAGCACCTAATTCTCATATTCAACCCCTTCCTGCTTGAAATAGTTAGGATAGTTTCCATTATCTGCAACCTGACGGAGAAGAAAGAGAAGGTAGAAATGAGCACATTCAATACAGCAAGATGGGACGTCACACCCCAGAAGAACCATGGAAGTGGCAAAGGTTGTGCCTATTTGACATTCGCAGTTACACCTTTAAGAACAAGAAGCTCACAGGCTGCACCTTCCAGGACTACCCAAATCCGGACTAACAACCCTTTAGGGCCTAGGGTTGATGCCGAGACATATTAACAAAGGCTGGGAAATAATCGTCGGGACCCCTAGAGAGAAAAGAAGGGAGGATAGAAGGGAAAAGGGAAAAGCAAAGAGAAGAAAACCATGCATATGTGTGAAGAGGACCATACACTAAACCCCTCAAGTGCCGTCCTCCCCCCACCACCTCATCGTCATCTCTAAAAACAACCACAGGTTACTTCTTTAACCGAGCTGAGTCAAAGGCCTGTCTAGGGTGAAGGAGATGCAAGTGTGACAGCCTCTGGCTCCCAAAGGACACTGGTTACTAAGAGTACAACATATTCTATACTCTATGCTATAGGAGTATACTAGGAGTATACTCAGTATACCCAGATGGGGGACTGAACCAGTGACCCATATATTCAGTTCTAGAGTCAATTAGGCAGCAACCTCTCCGCAGCCTCCAGGAGATGATATTTAGTCAACATATTCCTACTTCTTGTAATAAACCCCTCTTTATGACTGCTCACAATGTGCCAACTGTGTACTCAGCATTTTACACCTAGTCATTTGCTCCATAGCCACCTGGGGAGGTGTCATTCTCTCCATTTCACAGAGAAGGAAATGGCTTGGAGCTGGGCTTCAATCCAGGTGATCTAGTTCAAACTCTTAAAATGCTTTCTTTGAGTGGTTAGAAGTTTCTCTGGATGAGAAGTGAGTATCCAAAGTCAATGATGTTTACTCCTTTTGAAGATGTCTCAGCTAGGATGTCTATGCAATGTACTTTCTTTATGGCATCAAGAGAAGTGAATTGCAAAAGCTGAAGGACATTTAACTGGCCATTTGGCATCCCTCTTCAGTCTGTCCTTAAATGAATTCTCCAGTTATCTTAATGCTTTCACGCCATTCTTTTCAGAAGAATTCCTAATTTATCTACAAGTAAAAACATAAGATTGCACAGACAAGTGCTGACAGCCTAATTTCAATAATGCATTATACCAGGGGCTTAATTGCAGTGAGGGCTTTCACTCAATTCCTGTTTAAAAATACAAATGAGAACTTTGACATGTAGTAAACACAGGCATTTAATTGCATTTTGCTCTCAACATTATGAGCCTGTATAGTGCCAAGTATGTCTTGCTTGTGTCTTCTTTAAAGCAATGATAGAGTCTTCTTCATAAATCTGTTTCAAATTGTGGAGACTAGTTCTCTAAAAGAGCATATAAATTCTTTACAAGTGAAATGCATTTAAGCATCCACATATCCACCTGTCAGAAATACTAAAAGGTCTGGTCTCTTCTTTACAACCCTTGCAATCTCCAGTGAGATATGGCTGTCAAAGATACACACACACACACAGAGATTTAAGATTTACTGAGAAGATCCCTGCTCCCATTGACCTTCCAATTTAAGGCAAAGTTAACTATTCACACAGGGTATTCCCAATTTCACATCCCTCTGGTAAGTAAAATTTTATTAAAACCTTTGAACTACCTTGGAACTTTATCCATATTAAGATATACACACAAAAAGGCACATTTCCAAAGGACATCATTACAGCAATTGGATCTTTCTAGAAAAAAAATTTCTTTGGAGTTAGAAAAAGAATGTATACAGAGCTCCCTTTTCAAATCTGACCAAATGCGTTAATAAAGCAGCAGTTCTTTGGCATAATTTCCTCAGTGACAAGATATGTCCCAACTTCTCAAGGTCTCCTTTAAATAAGTTATAGATAACCAATGACCATCTGAGAGCCACTTCCATTCTCCTAAGTGATCTTGCTGTGAGCAACTCTAAGGCACCACTCATAATACTGGACAGTTCTTTACCCTGTATTCTGAGCCAGTCATCGAGGACAGAGAAAGCTCCAACTCTCCCTTCCCCAAACTTCAAACAAGTTACCCATTCATTAGCTAAAAGATAAAGGCTTCTGAGATGGGTGGATCATTTGAGGTCAGGAGTTTGAGACCAGCCTGGCTCACAAGGTGAAACCCCCTCTCTGCTAAAAATACAAACAAACAAACAAAAAAATTAGCTGGGCATGGTGGTTTGCACCTGTAATCCCAGCTACTGGGGAGGCTGAGGCAGGAGAATCGCTTGAACTCAGGAGATGGAGGTTGTAGTGAGCCAAGATGGCACCACTGCACCCCAGCCTGGGCGACAGAGTGAGGCTCCGTCTCAAACACAAACAAACAAACAAACAAATAAATAATAAAAAATAGAAAGATAAAGGCTTCCATTTGCTGATGTCACATGAATAATAGCACTTTTAGTTGCTGAAACAGGGTTAAATGCCAATGGTTAGCTGTAATATTACCAAAATCTTAACCTAAAACAGTGTAGATATAGTTTAGCTCTTTCTACACACTAAATTTTCAATGTACATTTAAATTCATGCCTACCACCTAACACAAAGCTCTGCAAGTAGACGTTTACAGCCTTATCTTCTTTCTACATAGAGCATTGTGGGCTCACATCATTTATCACAAAGAACCCACGTAATATAAAAAGACCCAGCCGGGCCCCATCCCAGCACTTTGGGAGGCCGATCTGGGCGGACCACGAGGTAAGCAGTTCGAGACCAGCCTGACCAACATGTTGAAACCCCGTCTCTATTAAAAATACAAAAATTAGCCAGGCGTGGTGGCGGGTGCCTGTAATCCCAGCTACTTAGGAGGCTGAGGCAGGGGAATTGCTTGAACCCGGGGGGTGGAGATCGCAGTGAGCCGAGATCGTGCCATTGCACTCCAGCCTGGGTGACAGAGAGAGACTCCGTCAAACAAACAAACAAAAAAACCCCACACATAGCAAGTATATCATACAAATCCTTACCTTTCTATTTTGGCATTCCTTCTTAAACTGTATTTTCATCGTGAGTTTTGAAAACTTTCTGGCTTCAAGTTATCTTAGTTCTTTGCCTCTTACTAATTAAAAATCAGTTCCCCAGGGAAAGATACACGTGCACTCCATGAAAAAATACGAATCCATTTTAACCTTTAAGGCACTAGTCATGTTCTTTATCTCTGAATTCTGATTTATCTTATCTCACACCCAAAGCACATCCCGCAATCCCTTACGGCATGGCAGTCTCGCCTCTTTTCATCGTATCTAAGTTTGCAAGGTAAACAGGCCACCCTGGGCTACCGAAAGGCAGGGGACGACCAGGAACTCACCCTGGCGGCCGGACCCGGGCGCGGGCTCCGGAGCACGCGCTAGATGACTTGTCGCGCCCCCTCCTCCCTGCGGGCGGGCGCCGAGGCGGCGGGTCTAGGGCGGAACAGAGGCTTCTCTCCGCTCCCCTCTGCAGACCATTGTCAGCGCCCGAGTCGCCGGCGCTTTCTGCACGGTGTGGGGACGGGCGGCAGCTCTCCCGATGCGAGTAGTCACAACGCTGTCCCGCAGCCTGGGGCAAAAGCTGCTTTTGCATCAGAGCCGAGGGCTGCACCAGGTGTAACTTCCACCCCTTGACCTATTTTAGAGTGTGAGGATGAAAGGAAGAGGGAAAAAATAGACGGAGGGCGCGCGGAGGAGCGGGCGGCAGGGTGCGCGCGTGGCCGTGGGGGAGCGCGCGCGCAGGCCCGGGCTAGTGTAGGGGCTTCCAAAGAGAAGTTGCAGCGAGCCCCGGCCTCCCGCACCTGGGCCCGCTCGGGGGTGCTTTGCTAGCCCCTCCTCCCGCCGCAGCCGCAGGCCAGCTTGGCCCGCCCTACTCCGGCGCCCCCCGCGGGAAGCGCAGCTCCCGGGGATCGGGGGCTTTGGGCTGGCCCCGCGACAGCCGCGGGGAGACCGCCCGCGGCCCCCGCCCCCGTCGCCGTCCCCGCCTCCCGGGGCTGCCTTCACCTTTCCGGAGGCGGTGCTCCGGCTCAGCTGTCCGGGAACCCAGGCCTGCGGCGCCTCCGGGCAGGGAAGGCGGGCTGGCGCGCGGCGGAGCCGGGGACTGTCGCCTCCCCGCCTCGTTCCCTGCAATCGCCCCGCCCGAACGTGCCCGGGAAGTGAGGCTGGGCCGCGCCGCCCGGCCGGGGACAGGGGTGACCTTCCGGCCTCCCGCCTTGCCCTTGTTGCCGGTGTCTCTCGGCTTGGCCCGTCCTGCGTAGAAGACGCCCCGGCGGGCGCACCTGGTCGGCCCGAAGCGCATCAGCGTAGTACCTGGGGTGACGGCGACGTGTGACTTTACCGAGGCTCTTCTCACTTAATTTTTTACAGCCCCGGACTTCAGCGGAAATGCCCTCTTGGGGTCGGTCTATTGGGATAACTGGAGATGGGGGATTAAGTAGGGTGCCACGGCTTAGACGCTCCAAATCATTCCAGTACACAGCGTGCCTTATCTGTTGAGTTTTGCAAATCGAGCCCCATCAAAAAAGCATCCATCAAAAGGCGGGTGGAACTTAAGAGTTTTTTGTCCAAAACTGGACACAAACCTTCCCTCCCCCCATTGCTTCTGTTACAATAGCGTTAATTACTTTCTTCCAAGTCCCTAACGTGATAATATCTCCAACCGCCTATTATTAAACAACTCCCTTATCATCAGGGACCTATGCACTTGAAAAATGCACGTTCCCAGTGACGAAAAACGAGCACGTTTAGTAACCGCTCTGCCGCCCTTGGTATAGAGGTTCGTGCTCCCGATCCCCTGCCTAGGGGGCAGAGTTCATGTGGAGCTGTTTTTTCCAGTCCAGGTTATTTATGGGGACCCAACAACAGGTCTCACATAGACGCTGGTCTATTTCAGGTGTGACTAAGAGGGCTGGTGGAGATCAGCATATACTTTCTGATTCTGGAATGGTTTTCTAGTGCCACAGTATATTGGGTGGGGTGCAGTGGGGGAACATTTGTTTGGGCTTCTCTTTATCGTCATGCCCTGGATAATCAGATTGACATTTTCTTTTTCTGTAAAGGCCTCACATGCAAAAAGAAAGAAAGAAAAAAATAAAATAAAATAAAAAAAATCACCACGAGTCTGGTATTCTTGAGCTGAACGCCAGCTACAGAAATGCAACTGCTCGGCCTTTTGCTTCCATTCACTGGAGTTACAACTGCAATATGTCCTTGGACACAGGAGATGTGTTGGATACTGTGATGTTCCTTGTCCTCTTCTAACAGTGCATCAGGAGACAAAGTATACCTAAAGTACAGGATAGTGCCTGGCAAATAGTACGACCTGATAAATACTTGTCTAGTGATTGAGCGACTGTGATAAACAGGAAAGTAACCTAGCTTAACTTTTGCAAGAAACCATGAGAGAAATCAGTTGTAGGTGACATCGTCAGGGAAGGCATCCTGGAAGTGGTGGCTGGTACCTGATTTAAATATTAAAAAATGGCTAAGGACTAGGTGAGGTGGTTCATGCCTGTTATTCCAGCACTTTGGGAGGCCGAGATGGGAGGATCGCTTGAGGCCAGGAGTTTGAGACCAGCCTGGGCAACATAGTGAAATTTCATTTCTGAAAGAAATACAAAACATTAACCAGGTATGGTGGTGCATGCCCACAATCGCAGCCATTCAGGAGGCTGAGGCAGGAGGATCGCTTGAGCCCAGAAGTTTGAAGTTGCAGTGAGCTATGCTTGCACCACTGCATTTCAGCCTGGGTGACAGAGACCCAATCTCAAAATAAATAAAAAATAAATAAATAAATACAATTAGTGCAAGTGAGATAGTATATTTGATATGCTTTCAAGATGTAATAGAGGCAGAGATTCTTAACCTTTTGTGGGTAATAGGCCCCTATGAAAATGTTGATAGAAGCTTTGAAACCCCCTTATATAATAAACAAATGTGAAATACTTGTATATGTTTTCTGAAAGTTCACAGACTGGCTGAAGCAGATGTGTAGAATCCCTGGAGACTCATGAACTATGACATGAGTTACCAATGTCTTTCTTATTTGGAGGCAGGTAGAAAAACAAAGAGATTTTTCTAGTTGAGACCATCATAAAAGGCATTTCAATGACCACCAGTACAATTTGGGTAATGGTAGTGGAAATGGAAAGAAAAATGTACTGTGAAGAAAATTTGTACACTCAAGAAACATAGCTAGACTTTTAAACCATTTATGTTCTTTTTGTACCTGAGAATTTCACTTTCATATCTCAGCAAAAAGGGGGAAGGAATAGATTAAAAAAATGACTGTCAAAATATTGACAGTTGCTGATGCTGGGTGCACACGTGGGGCTTTATTGTATTATTCTCTCATTATTTGTGAGGTTTAGCATTTTTCATTTAAAAAAAATTTCAGTGGATTTTTACTCTTGGTAGTCATACCCAATCCTATAGCATTTCCTAACTTGGGTTCTTAGAATGGAGATTTTTGTATATAAAAAAAGAAAAAGAAAACAATACAAATAGGCCAGTGATGCCACATATAAGATTGCTATTAATAAGTAGAGTCTTTGTAGAAACAATACGTTTTCTCTGAGGAAGAATTATAAAGTGTGTTGGCCACAGTCTCAACATAAATTAGACAACTATGAAACACTGAACACGTGGTTTTCTGCTTTTTTTGTTTGTTTTTTGTTTTGTTTTGTTTTGTTTCTTGAAATGGAGTCTTGCTTTGTTGCCCAGGCTAGAGTGCAGCGGTGCCATCTTGGCTCACTGCAAGCTCTGCCTCCCGGGTTCACGCCATTCTCCTGCCTCAGCCTCCCAAGTGGCTGGGACTACAGGCACCTGCCACCACACCTGGCTAATTTTTTGTATTTTTAGTAGAGACGGGGTTTCACCATGTTAGCCAGGATGGTCTTGATCTCCTGACCTTGTGATCCGCCTGCCTCGGCCTCCCAAAGTGGTGGCATTACAGTAGTGAGCCACCGTGCCAGGCCTTCTGTTTTTTCTAACATTACACTTAACTTCATTGTATGTTGCTTAACTGAGTTTCTTTATCATTACATTTTATTATTATATCATGCATATAATTTATATACTCATATTATATATTCATATACAATATAAATATATATGCAATATGAATATTCGTATGTATTATATATTTTAATATATTTATATAATATAAATTATTGTATTATATGTCATATACACACATATATTTATATATAGCAATATATTTTATATATTATATATACAGATGTTCCTTGCATTATATGGTTCATTTACAATATTTCTACTTTATGATAATTTGAAAGCAATGCGTATTCACAAGAAGTCACACTTCTAGTACTCATACAACCATTGTCTTTCATTTTTTGTACAGGATTCAATAAATTACATGAGATATTCAACACTTTATTATAAAATAGGCTTTGTCTTAGATGATTTTGCCCAAGTGCAGGCTAATGTAAGTGTTCTGAGCACATTTTAAGGGTAAGCTAAACCAAGCTATCATGTTCAGTAGGGTAGGTGTGTTCAATGCATTTTACAACACTTTCCATTTACAACAGGTTTATTAGGATGTAACCCCCATCATAAGTCAAGGAGCATCAGTACTATATCGTATTATTATGACCTTTCTCAGTTAACTCAGTTTCTTTATTAGTCAACTGCCTGGGTCTGGCACACACCTCTTGAGGCTGCAGATGGCTGACCATGATTCTTTGAGTGCCTGCCTTTCTCACTGCCTCTTTCTGAGCAAGGCAGCCCCAGTGCTTCCTTACACTTAGGTACACAGAGGCTGCACACTTTCCAAATGTGACCAGTTCAGTCTAGCATGTCCTGTGGACTACAAGGCCGTTGCCTAGCAAAGCATGAAATTTCTCCAGCTTATGTAATAACTACTCCACATCTGAAGTCTCTTAAGGTGTGGCATTTAAGTCAGAAATTCACGTAAGTTCTTTTCCTAGAGCTTTTGACCATTATTTTACTTATCCTCATTGGCTATCACAGTCCTTCGCACTTAGAACTCAATGCACATATATGCATTAATATGCATGTATTGCCATAAGCCTCAAAATGTGCTGCATGCTGCTCATGTCACCATTTCATTCATTTCAGCCTTGACCGTCTATTTTATTAAAGGACCTGGTCTAAGGTACAGGCTCTTAGCCATTGGGAGTGCTTACCTATTATTAGCATGATGGAGACTTACCAAAAAATTACTGTATTTTTACCCTCTTTTCTCCACCTTTCCAAGTCATCCCGTTTTTTTTTAGTGATGTTAGCTAGTTTAGCAGAATAACATCTTGATGCATAAGGAAGTGGAACCCTCACCAGGCTGAATGGTAGAGCAGGCGGGCTTAGCTTCGGATTACAGGAAGAAATTGTGAGGTGTGTTCCTGTCTCCCAGACTGATCTTTAGGACACTGGAGACAAAATATTCTAACAACAGGGATAGACAAAGCTCAAGCTTTATGGCCTCATTAGTTTTAAAGGATTCCCTGCAGTGACCCAGTCAGACTGGACTGAGAATCAAAGAGTTCACAGCTATTTATTAGTCAGCACAATTTAGAGACAGGAGTGCTAACCAAGAGCTGTCCTTGTCATTTTGGGATGTTCACGGGCTGGAGTCCCAGTAGCCATCTCCTAAAACCTAAACCCTTCAGTTCTCCAGCGATTTTGCTGCCAGAGAGTGTGTAGCTGCTGCCTTTATCCAAGATACCCTTTATCTGACATCCTTCACATCTGTGAAACCCAGAAGACCTTCCCAAGGTACATAGGGAACTTCCCAGCATTGGGAATAGGATGGTTTCTTCTCTCATAGGGTTTTATGCACCAACAAGAGAAATGCTACTTCTCTGTCTTCCTGAACTTTTTAAAAACTAGTCCTGCCAAGTCTCATCGTTTCTCAAGTACCTGTCCTTGGTCCTCTGCTTTTCTGTCTATATAATCTCCCTGGACAACCTCATCCACCTTTCTAACTGCAAGGAAAACTCTATGTAGATTTCTCAAAAATCTGTATCTCTGAATTGGTCTTCTCATAAACCTGCAGATTCCCATGCTCATCTTGCCTGACATCTCCATCAGGGTGACCTCAACACATACGAAACTGAGGTCCTTTGACCTCCGTGCACCTAAAGCAGCTGCCCTTTGCTTTCTTCTACAATCCCCATCGTCCCAGTCACCTGGCACATTCTCAGACTCTGCCTCTTCTTGTCCTTCATAGCTCACTGGTGACCACTGTCTGACAATTTTATATCTGTACTGCTTTTATTTATCAACTCTGCTCCCTTCTTACTGTTTCTATTCCAGTTGTTTATGTCCCATTACTTCCCACCTAGATGATTACAATAATTGCTTAATCTGCTCTTCTGATTTTCGAGGCCGTCTCTTCCATAAAAGACAATTCCAGACAAAAAGCTTTTGTCTAGATTAACCTTTCTGTCCTAGGAATTTATCAGTTCTTGATCTAGATCCCTCTTGTAACATTTATCTCTAACCTTCGTATAAAGTATTATTTTATTCAACAAAGATTCACTGGACATTTATTTTATACTGAGCAGTCTGTGAGAAAAGCAAGGGGGAGCAAAACAGGTAAGATATCTACCCTCATGGCACTTATAGTCTCGTGGGATGATAAACATTAATCAAATAATCACAAATATCACAACTAAAATG
Source organism: Piliocolobus tephrosceles (assembly GCF_002776525.5). Classification (NCBI taxonomy): domain Eukaryota; kingdom Metazoa; phylum Chordata; class Mammalia; order Primates; family Cercopithecidae; genus Piliocolobus; species Piliocolobus tephrosceles. The sequence continues at coordinate 4,078,876 of NC_045440.1, read as the reverse complement.
TGCAACCCCAAATTGCAACACACACCTTGAAGGAAGACCACAGAGTTGCTAGGAGAGCTCACAGGTCTCATCACTCTTCCAGAGGGAGGACTGTGTAGGATTCAGCCTTAGATCCTCAGTGTCTAGTCCAGAGCCCTGCACATGGAAGTGCTGAATAAGTTTCTGTTGAAGGAACATATGCATCAAGAAAAATAATCAAAACAAACAAAAAACCCCACAAAAAATGAAAAAAGAATAAAACAAAGAAAAAAAAAGCCTCATATACATCTACTTCTGTCATATAAGTGTGTGACCTTTTCTGTACTACACAATACTGAATAAAACACACGCAGGATGTTCCCTCAAATACCAACCTCAACACGTAGCCATGTTAGCTCTTTGCTTTTGTTTCCATGACCACAAGTCCATGGGGCATCTAATCTCTAAACACACCCTATTTTCTTTGCCAGCATTACAACATGTAGAAACTTGTTATCCTGGTAGCATTACCAAGAATAATTGTTGCTTTATGGTGAAAGTTTTTATGCACGCTTTAATACTTTGCTGTTATCACCAACACAAACCCATCACCCCTCTTCCTTACAGTTTGGAATGTTTGCTGAAGATGTCAAACAACATTGTTTCTTTTGCCTCATGGGAAACTGGGTCATCCTCCAGCTATCCTTTGTGTCATTTGCCAGCTTCCTCTCCATCTCCAAAGCTGTTTGAGTATTACCTCTTCATCCTCCCGCTCTTACCTTTTGTCTGTCACTCTTTCATCTTTCTGCTATTGTGATCATGTAATTTTTGGAGTCAGCTTTTCGCTGGAACACTGACTGACACATATCACTTGGCTTATTTTATCTCTATTTTTTTTCTTTTTTACAATACTATTACATAATTCGTTTCAAGAAGTACTTTTGTGCATAGAATCTCAGGTCTGATTTGGGTGTGTGTGTTGTTTCCAGCTTTGAACAAACAAGGACTGGAAAAGATGAGCTTATTTGTCATGGTAGGAAATGAAAAACTGCAAAAAAAATACAATAAATCTCACCAACAGAGTGTGTTATATAAATAAGGGAGCAACTACGTGTCAAGAAATGCAGAGCCATGATACTGAAGACAATTTAATGACCTGGAGATACAATGCAGTATTAAATAAAAAGCATTTTCACCCCAATATTTTAACATTATATAGTATATTTACATATATGTAGGGAAAAATACTGAACAACTATACAAAAACGTGACTAATGATTTTCTCTGGGTGATGGAATTTTATTTTCATATATATATACTTTTTTTTTTTTTTGAGAGGGAGTCTCGCTCTGTCCCCCAGGCTGGAGTGTAGTGGTACAATCTCAGCTCACTGTAATCTCTACCTCCCAGGTTCAAGCAATTCTCCTACCTCAGCCTCCCAAGTAGCTGGAATTACAGGCGAGTGCCACCAGGCCTGGTTAATGTTTTTGTATTTTTAGTAGAGACAGGGCTTCACCATGTTGGCCAGGCTGTCTCAAACTCCTGACCTCAGGTCATCCACCTGCCTCAGCCCCGCAAAGTGCTGGGATTACAGGCGTGAGCCACTGCACCTGGCCTCGTCTTATATTTTGTATTTTCATTTTTTGAGACAGTCTTGCTCTGTCGCCCAGGCTGGAGTGCAGTGGCACAATCTCTGCTCACTGCAAGCTCCACCTTCCGGGTTCAGCCCATTCTCCTGCCTCAGCCTCCCGAGTAACTGGGACTACAGGCGCCCGCCACCACGCCCGGCTAATGTTTTATATTTTTAGTAGAGACGGGGTTTCACTGTGTTAGCCAGGATGGTCTCGATCTCTTGACCTTGTGATCCACCTGCCTCGGCCTCCCAAAGTACATATGTTTTAAAGGGAAAGGGATTCTATGCAGTTTGGGAGCAAAGCAGATCCCTATTTATAGCCACAACTCTTGTCTCATAAATTTGATTGCTATTTCATCACTGCTCTTACCAACCAGGTGTGTGAGGAGCAATACCAACATAGTGCTCTCTTGTTCTTTTTCTTTATTATTATTTTACAATCTCAAGCGCAACAGTACAAGAAAGTCCAATTGTTTCAAGTGAAGGAGTCACAATGACCTCATCATTCTCATTGTAAAAAGCTATTTTATGTCTATGTCAAAAAGAATTTGCCTATTGTATTTACATCCTGTTTGTTAGGTGAAGGCAAATGTTGGCTCCCTGGCTAAGTGTCTTGATTAGATCTACCTATTAGTAATGGTAATCTTGGGTTTGTATGAAAGTCAGCTCTAGGAAAAATGGAGAAATAGGGTCTGTGTGTGTGTGTGTGTGTGTGTGTGTGCGCGTGTGCTTGTGCATTTTGTGTACTTGTGCACTCACATGTGCTCATGTCATCCCTAGAGATTTGCTTCTGGGGAAAATAAAGGGTGAATTTTGAGATGGTTGGTTTTTATTTTTCTCTGAAGATATTTTTTGAACTTTTTGGGGATACAAGTTTTGAGATATTTTCAAATAAATTATTGCTTAAGATTAGATTCTAATGTATGTCACTAGAAATTAACACATTGTAATATAGTTTCAGAAATATGTGCCATAAGAAATTTTTGTTTAAAAAGTATTTGCAATTGGCAAAGCACAACTCTTATCTTCTGAGAGCAAGCAAGACAATACTACTCCACTTCAGCATTGCTCTCAGGGTTCAAATAGCCAGAGTCCTGTGACTCTGATCTTAATCAAGACCTCTGGGCCTTAAGTCACTTATCTAAGAAGTGAGAGGGTTGAGTTAGATAATCACTGAGATCTCCCACAGTTCTTAAAAGGAAAAGCATTTTTGTTTATATCTGGAGTGAAAATGTAGAGTTGTAAAATAAAGAAGAGATTTGGTGCTTTCTTTATTGCATTCATTTATGATCTAAACGTTCAGTAGGAAAAACTCCCATTTTCCAAGCTGCGTTTCAAAAGACTGGATGTGGAGTTAATAGTTGATAGAAGCTTCTATTTAATTCATCCAAAAAATTTAGGAAGCACTTGTGAGATGGAAGGGGAAGGAGACTTATTCTGAGATGCTCCAGAGGGCAGACTTGGACCAGTGAATGCAAGTTATGAGGAGGAACATTTAGACTAAATTAGAGGAAGAGATTTCTAAAGTTTCAACTGCATAAAAGTAGAGCTTTTTCAAGAGGCACAACTCTTTGTCTCTGAATGGGCAGAGGAATAGGCCAGCTCATTTACTGGTGATGTTTGCAGAGGGTGCCCATATATCAGACAGAAAGTCGTGCCAGACACCTCAATGTCCTATCCTGGGCTGGGGTTCTTTGATGCAATGTGACAGTGTACTTTGGGAAATGACAGAATACACAGTCTTTTCCGGTGTTTGGAGAAAGAATGAGCCTAGTATTTTCACAACATAGCCTTTGTAGCTCTAATTTCTCTTTCCTGCTCTGATGGTGTCACCTTCTGTACTGGTGATGAAGCTCATTATGTTTGGAATAGTAGTCAAGGTATAAGTAACGTGAGAAAGAGATGCAAAGATTGGTTTCATCCAATTTATCTGAGGGATCCAGCTGAGACCAGAAAAGGCAATCTGCCTTGGAGACCATGAAGAATGTTTCCATGGATAATCAAGGAAAACGGGGTCCTAGTTTCCGTATAAGACTGCACATACCTGTTGAACTGGAATTTGTACTTTCTTCTTCCCATTTAGTGTGAAAGAAGAAAAGGAAAGAGAATAAGCAAATGAGAAAGAAAAGAAACTTTATGAGGAATGCAAGCCTCCTGCAAATGATCAGGCCCAGAGAGGCAAAGGAATGAGGCAGCAGTCATGCTCCACTTCTCCCCTGGAGCTAAGCTCATCATCTCTAGAATCTGCTTGCTCTAGACTGACTGTCGCCACAAGTAGCTGTAAATTAACCTAACAATGCCGTGCACTGGACACCATAACTAATATCCTATAGTTTAAAAATATATAGCCAATTACTAATCATTTTCATTTCCATAAACCAATGGGAATTTCTGACAACTTGTCTGCCTTGTTGCCTTTTAAAACCCGCTTGTAAGAAAGGTTGAATGAAGCTCATATCCAAAGTTACTTGGGTCTGAGTCTTCCAGGCAGCTGTCCTCATCTTGGCTCAAGTAAACACTTTAAAATTATATTTTGTGCCTTAGCCTCTTCCATGAGGTTGCCACAAATAACGATTATCAGTAGGAAGATGACTAGAAGCATTTTAAAAATCCAACTGAGCAGTCAAAACAGCCACTAAAGGTCAGAGAAGGTATTTTTTTCTTGTAGTTTGTCTAAAAGAAAAATAAATTACCATGATGAAACAAAAACGACAAAACAGGAGAAAATGCCATTTGCAGGAGAAGACTGCAGGTGAAATAGCCCAGAGGTTGAAGTCACTGCTCAGGGCCAGACAGGTGGGAAGTTTCTTTGGCTTCTCCATCTTTTATTTATTTATTTATTTATTTATTTATTATTTTATTATACTTTAAGTTCTAGGGTACATGTGCACAACATGCAGGTTTGTTACATATGTATACATGTGCCATGTTGGTGTGCTGCACCCATCAACTCGTCATTTACATTAGGTATATTTCCTAATGTTATCCCTCCCCCCTCCCCCCATCCCACGAGAGGCTCCAGTGTGTGATGTTCCCCACTCTGTGTCCAAGTGTTCTCAGTGTTCAATTCCCACCTATGAGTGAGAACATGCGGTGTTTGGTTTTCTGTCCTCGCGATAGTTTGCTCAGAAGGATGGTTTCCAGCTTTATCCATGTCCCTACAAAGGACACGAACTCATCCTTTTGTGGCTGCATAGTATTCCATGGTGTATATGTGCCACATTTTCTTAATCCAGTCTATCATTGATGGACTTTTGGGTTGGTTCCAAGTCTTTGCTATTGTGAATAGTGCCCCAATAAATATACGTGTGCATGTGTCTTTATAGCAGCATGATTTATAATCCTTTGGGTATATATCCAGTAATGGGATGTCTGGGTCAAATGGTATTTCTAGTTCTAGATCCTTGAGGAATTGCCACACTGTCTTCCACAATGGTTGAACTAGTTTACAGTCCCACCAAGACTGTTAAAATCTTCCTGTTTCTCCACAGCCTCTCCAGCACCTGCTGTTTCCTGACTTTTTAATGATCGCCATTCTAACTGGTGTGAGACGGTATCTCATTGTGGTTTTGATTTGCATTTCTCTGATGGTGCATCTTTTTTTTTTAATTGCAGGAGAGAATTCTTCCATGATTTTGGACAGTGCCTCTTTTCTTTCCCCACAGCAAAGCTTTTCTACATTTACTATTCAGGCCACATACGGCAACTGTAAAGTAACATAGTTCACTTCTCTCAATTCTATCTGGTTATAAATTGGATCAGCATAACCTGGAGCACACAATTTAAGAAAAATGTCAAGCACAATTTTCCTATATTCAAACTTAATACATGTTAAAAGAAAATTTTGTTTACACAAAGATTAACTTGTAATTTCATAATCAAGATTCAAGAAATATTCATGCACACTGTTGAGTCAAAAAAAAAAAAAAAAGGAGGCAGGTAGGCACAGTGGCTCACACCTGTAATCCCAGCACTTTGGGAAGCCAAGGCGCAGATCATTTGAGCCCAGGAGTTCAAGACCAGCCAAGGAAAAAAAGCAAAACCCCCCCCCCAAAAAAAAAAAAAAAAAAAAAAAAATTAGGCTGGCATGGTGGTGTGTTTCTGTAGTTCCAGCTGCTTGGGAGGCTGAGGCAGGAGAATTGCTTGAGCCTAGGAGGTCGAAGCTGCAGTGAGCTGTGATCATACCGCTGCACTCCAGGCTGGGAAACAGATGGAGACCTGGTCTCAAAAAAAGAAGATGAAAATCCTGCCATTTGTGACAACATGGATGGATCTGGAGGGTATTGTGTTAAGTGAAATAAACCAGGTATAGAAAGACAAATAACAAATGATCTCACTTATATGGGGAATCTAAAAGTCTATCTCAGAATTAGAGGGTAGTGTGGTAGTTACAAGGGTATGGTGTGGTGGTGGGGATGTAAGTCAAAGGATACAAAGTTTCGGTTAGATAGGAAGAATGCCTTCAAGAGATCTATTGTAAATATGATGACCATAGTTAATAAGAAAATCTTGTATTCTTGAAAACTGCTAAGAAAGTGAAAGTTGAGTGCTCTCACCACAAAAATGATAACTATGTGAGATAACACATATGTTAATTAGCTAGATTTGGTCATTCTACAATGTATATATACTTCAAAACATCATGTTGTACATGATAAATACAGACAATTTTATCTGTCAATTAGAAAGTTTTTAAAGAAATATTCATGCAAAAGAGAAAGTTATCTTACATGGAAACAAAAATGAACACTTGTTCTCAAGATTGCAATTTATACCTAAATGTATAAAGCCAAATAAATGTATGCATTCTCTATACCTTAGCTTCAGCTTTAAAGAAACTCTGCAATGGTTTGGGGTTCTAGAGTTTGGTATCTCCATTTGTCACGTTCAAATGTCAGTAAAGTTTTATGCTAGAAATTATTTGGAATTATTCCAATATGTATTCATTCAGGATCCAGGAAATGTTCGAGAAAAAAAGGGGAAAAAATGAGAATTTGAAAAGGTATGTTAAGTTTTTACTATTGACTAAGAAAGAAAAAAAATTAGAAACAAACAAACACATAAAAACCCTGTTTGCTTCTCAGCAGATGAATTTTTAATGTTGCTGGCCAATTATTCTAAGGCAAGAGCAAAGTCAAGAGTTTCCTCAGGGAGGTCTTATCTTTAGGAGAAAATAACAGATGGAATCACATCATGTTAATAAAGCAATTATGTATGCATACACAGTTTAAGAGATGTAAAGGATTTTAGAAATAATACGATGCAAATAAAAGAGACAAATGTTTACCCCTAAACTTCTGTATGAGCAGGAATATAAAAACATCCATAATTGTACCACTTAAAAACATCATTGTTAATATTTTGGTGCATTTCCTTTCTGTCTGTGTCCATCAATCAAAGTTGGGATTACATCGTATTCATTTTTACTTTAAATTGCATTTTTTGTACAACATATCGTGTTGTTAAATAATCTACAAAAACACTGATTTTTAACATCCTCATAACCTTTCATTAAGAAAGTATTTATCATATGCCCCGTGGTGGACGAAGTATAATGGTGTTTTAACTCATGTAATCCTTAGGAGATCCTGAGGAAGCATTAGTATTATTACTGTTATTATCCCTATTTTTTCACAAATGGGGGAAACTGAGGTTAAGGGAGGTTAAGGAACTTTCCCCAAGACGACACACAGCTGGGCTGTGACTTGCAATGATTTGCATCTAACTCTAATGCCAATATGCTTAATGATTATGGTAAACTTTCTCTATGTGAGAAATGTAAATGATTCAAATGAAATGTCAAAATCTTTTTTTTTAACTCGTCAGAAGATCAAGTAACATTTTTCAGGTGTACTGACTAAATCGCCACAACCGCTGTGTGAATTGCATCTTTCCTTAGAGAGTAAATAATACTGTCTGTTTATCAAGGTCTTCAGTTTTCATTTACACTTGTTTGATTTTTTAAAGGCCACTACATTTTGTCTATGCTTGGAGAATACTATAAGCCTACCTGAAAACTATGTAAGGAAATCCAAATAACAATATATTTTGCTTCTTTTTCAGAATAGCGTTATATGAATAATAAATTAAAACTGAACAAAGTGTTGTTTTGGACATTGTCATTTACCATGTGCCATATTGTACTGTAATTCTCTCATTCTGTGTGTCCTCATTCCTGTTTAAATTGTAAGCACCTTCAGTAATTATATCATTTACTGCATTTTCAGAGTTGAGTGCATCTTGTAAAATAGTTATTCAATATTTGCTTCCATCCAGCTACTTGGGCGGCTGAAGTGGGAAGATCTCTTTAAGTCAGGAGTTTGAGGCTATACTGTGCTATGATTGTGCCTGTGAATAGCCATTGCACTCCAGCCTGGGCAACATATCAAGATCCTGTCTCTTAAAAAAAAGAAAATTTAAAAAATTTGTTTGCAATGTACATAATGGTGTTCATGTTTCATGTATCAGTAACTAAATACAAAGTACTTAAACACTAAACAATAGTCCTCTTAAATAAATTGGTCTTTATAGATAATATTGTCTCTGTGGCAAAGATAATGTTAAGTGATCAACAAACTAGGATCAGTTACCTCTTGGGCACTCAGGAGACTACATAGCCCAGTCTCCTTAGTGTTTAAATGGGACCACGTCCATGTGACTTAGTTCTGGCCAATAGGATGCGGGCAAATGATGCATGGCAAGTTCTAGTCCTTACTCTGTACAGCCTCCTCTATGTTATGATCTCTCTTTCTTGCTCTTTCATTCTCTGTCTCTCTGTCTGCTGAATACAGAGAGAATTAGTAAGGAAGACAAATCCAAGAGATTCATGAATCTCCATGTGGAAGACCACAGTCTGAATTCTAAATTTGACTGTGATGTGAGCTATTGAGATTTGGGGGTTGTTTGTGATAGTCTCTAGCATCCTATTGTGTTTATCAGGTATTGAGTTTCAGTTGTGCCTCAGATACATACCAACATACCCTCTACTATCACATCTCTCTTCCTTTCCCTCATGCTGTTCTCTCAGCCTGACATTTCCTCTTTCCATATTTTTATCTATTAAAACTCTACATATGACAGAGCTCAAATGCCCCTTACATAAAGCTTTGTTTCATATCACAGACAAAATAATCTTGCTCCACTGTAACCCATCACAGAATTTTCTTCCCATATTCCACATCCATAGTTGAGTGCTGGTCACCATTGTATCCCTAATGCCCAGTGGTTAGCACTTACAACAATTATCCAACAAATGAATGAATTAGTGCATTTCATTTCTCTCACAGGTTTGATACATTCCCTGTGTATAGGATCATGTCTCATTCATCTTTCTACTTCCCAGTTGACAAGCGCAGAACTTTGAACATAGTAGATACTCAAAAAATGTTTGTGGAATGGCTAAGGTATTATTACTGATGATTGAGAGAGGTGCATTTTTAAAATATAAGTGTTCATCAGAGTTTTATAATTCTTCAAGTATTTAATAACTTTCACAGAGGGGAAATTTGTCATTAAATTTAATCTAAATTCCTTTTGTTGCAATTTCAAGTCTTTAATGATTCTTGGTTCCCCTACAGTCACAGCACTTTTGAACAGGAAGAGGCTCAGTTCTCAGAAGCTATTTCTGTCTTGACTGATATATTTACAGAAGAGGTGGTAATGATTCAACTGCTCTAAATCAATACTGCTGAATTATTTCAGGAAAGACAGGGTTTTTAGACACTTCTCCCTCCATATATTCTTTTTCCCTTATGGTTTCTATAATTAGTCACAAATTTATGCTTGTATGAAGGTGAAAAATTGAATATCATTATTTGGGGAGAAGTGAGGGAGATGGCAATTGGTGACGCCTACTCTGTTGCTGAAGGCTCAGTAAGTAGTACTATAAATAGAAAAGAAACTAGGCCAGGCACGGTGGCTCATGCCTGTAATCCCAGCACTGCGGGAGCAAAGAAAAGAGGATCACTTGAGCCAAGAGTTTGAATCCAGCCTGGGCAACATAGGGAGACCCTGCTTCTACAAAAAAATTTTAAAATTAGCTGGGGTGGTGGCCTGCACTTGTAGTCCCACTACTCAGGAGGCTGAGGTGGGAAGATCACTTTAGCCCAGGAGTTTGAGGTTGTTGTGAGGTATAACTGCACCACTGCATTCCAGCCTGGTGACAGAGTAAAACCTGGTCTCAAAAATTAAATAAATAAAATATTTATTTCCCAATTATAAAATCAAGAAATGTGTATCATATGAGTAAAATGGTAAAAGTTGCATGGAATTAATTATCAAGAATTTGTAATTACCCAAAGCATAAACACAATCTTCTGATTTCAGAAAATATGTCTAAGCTTTGAAAAAGCCCACCGTGGTTGTTATTGCACTGAAATGGCCTCCAATCATATCCTGAAATGCAAAAATATATGTTTATTGCTAACTATTATAAAGACAGCAAAATAAGATTTTATAGTTTAACTATACAGTTAATATCCAAATATATTTTTGTAAAACTTCAAACAATAAGGAAGATGTACAAAAGAAAGGGCCCTTTTGACAACCTCCTTCTCCCCTCACTTGCCCTTTCCTTCCCAGAAGTAGCCTCAGTTAAGGGTGTTTTATTCCTCTAGACTTCTGTGCAATTGCAAAACAAGCATATTCTTATACAAATAGGATAAAAAGTAGCTTTTATATAAATATTGCTGAAATGTGTTGGATATGTATTCCCCTCCAAATCTCATGTTGACATGTAATCCCCAGTGTTGGAGGTGGGGACTAGTGGGAGATGTCTGCATCATGGGGATGGGCCCCTCATGAATGGCTTATCACCTTAGTGATGACTGAGTTCATGCAAGATCTGGTTTAAAGTGTCGGGCATCTCCCACTCTCTCTCTCTCACTCCTGCTCTGGCCATGTGACAATGCCTGCTCCTGCTTCTCCTTCCGCCACGAGTAAAAGCTTCCTGAGGCCTCCCCAGAAGCCGAGCAGATGTCAGCACCATACTTCCTGTAAAGCTTGCAGAACTGTGAGCCAATTAAAGACTTTTCTTTGTTAATTACCCATCTCAGGTATTTCTAGCAATGCAAGAACAGCCTAATACCGTTGCCTGCTCATTTCACTCCCCGATTTCATAGAGTTGGATATCTTTTTCTTACTGATTTGTAAGAGTCTTTTTATTAATTCTAAGCCCTCCTTTTTTTGCTATAAATGTTGCTAAAATTTTCTTCCAGCTATGAGACTTTTAAATTTTGTTTACGTATCTTTTGTCATATAAAAGTTTTCAGTTTTTAGGGAGTCAAGCCTATTAATCTTTTCTATACAGTGGCTTCTGAGGTTCGTATTTTGTTTTTGAAATCTTCCTGATTATAAAAACACTTGCCTGTATTTTTGTGTAATGGCTTTGTTCTTTATTTATTTTTGCTATGGTGAGAGATAAGGATCATGTCATCAAAGCAGTGTGTCTCAATGACCATTCTGACCTTCCAGACTTCCATAGAACCAGGGTTTGGGGATGCGAGTCTCATTCTACCAATCAGAGGTTCTCACAAGAGACTTTGATTTGAACTGAATTATTTTGAGAGAAAGAAAGGGCACGCGGCATTCACTTTGCAGGCTTGGGTCGTAGCAGAAGTAGCAAGGTCTCAAATCAGCAACTATGGTGGCCGCTTCTCGTCAGGCAGATGAATTCCTGTTTTGGCAGCTTCCTGAGAAGTGGTGTGGTTCTGAAGTCACTGCTGTGGTAGAAACTTCTGATTTCTGCAGCTTCCCCTTTTGTAGTACATGCATCAGTTCCTCGGGCTGTTTAGTTCTGTGGTTTGGTTTTGCTGGTCATTCCTTAAAATAAAGACTGGAATCTTTTTCTTCATGAATTTGCTGCAAGATTTGTGTACTCCACGTACCCTTTAATATGTTCCTTTTACCTTATGTTCTAATAAAGGTTCCTTTTACCTTAAGCTAGTTTGAAAGAATTTTATTGTTTGAAACTAAGAACCTTGACCAAACAAATATGACATTCTGTTTTTGCCCCGAATCTGTTTAAACGCCATTTATTGCACAACCTTTTTCCTACCTGAAATGCCTCTTTTCATAAGTCTTAATAATTATATTTGAAGGATCAATTTCTTCATTTTTATCTATTGTATTGATCTGTTTACCTACTTTTGTACTGATTCCACACAGGTTTTTTTTTTTTTTTTTTTTTTTTTTTTTTGAGATGGAATTACGCTCTTGTTGCCGAGGCTGGATGGCAATGGCACGATCTTGGCTCACTGCAACCTCCACCTCCCCAGTCCGAGCGATTCTCCTCCCTCAGTCTCCTGAGTAGCTGGGATTACAGGCGCGCACCACCACGCCCAGATAATCTTTTATTTTTATTTTTTGTATTTTTAGTATAGATGGGGTTTTTCCATGTTGGTCAGGTTGGTCTCTGAACTCCCGACCTCAGGTGATCCACCCGCCTCGGCCTCCCAATGTGCTGGGATTACAAGCGTGAGCCACCATACGCAGCTGATTCCACACAGTTTTAGTTGCTATAGTTTTATATGATGGCTTACTATGAGTAGGGATGTTTCTTTCCATTGATCTACTTTTTCAGAATTTCTTCAGCTGGCCATGAACATATTCCTTCCCAAATAAACTTCAGAATTATTTGGCTGAGTTGCATAAAATGTACCATCAACATTATGATTTCATTTACATTAATGTAGAGTTTCATTTGGTAAAATACTTTAAAACAGTGGTTTCCAAACCTTTTGGTGTCAAGACCCCTTTATATTCTTGAAAATTAATAAAGACATTACAGAGCTCTTGTTTATGTGGGATATATTAGTTAATACTTATCTTGTTAGAAATTAAAACTGAAAAATTTAGAAATATATATTAACTAATTAAATATAATGATAAAATGTATTGTATGTTTATTAGGAAAATAACTATATTTCCCAAAAGTGTTAGTGAGAAGAATGGCATTATTTTACATTTTTGCAAATCTCTTCAATGTTCAGAAGAGACGTGGATTCCCATACTGGTACAGCAATCAATCTGCTGTGATATGTTGTTTTGATTGAAGTATACAAAAAAAATCTGCCTTACACAGATATGGAATTGGAAAAGGAAAGAGTGCTTTAATAGCCATTTCAGATAAGGTGGATATTTTCCTTTGCTACTGCACTGCAACTTGATAAGTAGTATTTTCATAGAGGTTAGCTAAAATGCTGAATCTGAAAATTTGTCAATGAAATCTTTTTACTCGGATTCTTTAAAAGCCATTGATCTATCTTGTACTTCTAATTAGATCTTTTATTTATGTATTTTGCAACATGATTCACTGATCATCTGGCAAACATTGGTTCACTGAGTTATGGTGATCTTCCAAATATTAACACATCTTATATGAAATCAAGATAGCACACTCATTAATATTACCACTGATCTGATTGGAAAAGACTTCAATCATTGAGAAGCTGACATGCTCATTATGATAAATCCAAATTACCCAAAATTTTAAGTTTCATCTAAAAGCTTAAATTTTTGTTTTTTGTCATTATTTTTTATTATTAGAGATGGGATCTCACTACATTACTCACGGTGGTCTTGAACTCCTCGCCTCAAGTGATGCTCCTGCCTCAGCTTTCAGAGTAGCTGGGATTACAGATATGAGCTACCCCACCTGCTAAAAGCTTGAATTTTCTCCTTAGCAATAAACACAGTCAGTTTTCTTCGAAGCAACAGGCTCACCTCATTCCCTTTGTTATTTTTTATTTATTTATTTATTTTTTTGAGATGAGTCTCGCTCTATCGCCGAGGCTGGAGTGCAGTGGCCTGACCTCCACTCACTACAAGCTCCACCTCCCAGGTTCACACCATTCTTCTGCCTCAGCCTCCCGAAAAGCTGGGACTACAGGCTCCTGCCACCACTCCAGGCTATTTTTTTTTTTTTTTTTTTTTTTTTTGTATTTTTAGTAGACATGGGGTTTCACCGTGTTAGCAAGGATGATTTCAATCTCCTGACCTCATGATCCACCTGCCTCAGCCTCCCAAAGTGCTGGGATTACATGCGTGAGCCATCGCACCCAGCCACTTCATTCCCTTTTAAAGAAAATGTCAGCCCAATACCCCAGAGTTTTCTGTTATTTGTTCTTTCAAGTAAAAACAAGCTTTCATGAAAAAAAGAGAGTAAATTATCAGAAAAAAATTTTTGTTTAAACTTTATACAGCTTTTTGGAGATCAGAATTGAGGATAAGGAAAAGTGGGCCTGAATTGCATTTACTTCATTACTGATTTCTCCATTTCATAGTTCATACCCGGGGGCTCATCATGACGGACTTCCATCAGGAATTGGTGGGTTCTTGGTCTCGCTGACTTCAAGAATGAAGCCATGGACCGTCGCAGGGAGTGTTTCAGCTCTTAAAGATGGTGTGTCCAGAGTTTGCTCCTTCAGATGTTCAGATGTGTCTGGAGCTTCTTCCTTGTGGTGAGTTTGAGGTCTCGCTGACAGGAGTGAAGCTGCAGACTTTCACAGTTGGTGTTACAACTCTTAAAAGTAGCACATCTCGAGTTGTTCACTCTTCCTGGTGGGTTTGTGGTCTGGCTGGTTTCAGGAGCGAAGCTGCAGACCTTCAAGATGTTATAGCTCACAAAGGTGGCGGGGAGCCAAAGTGTGAAAGAACAAAGCTTCCACAGTGTCCAATGGGACCGGAGTGGGTTGCCTCTGGCAGGCTTGGGCAGCCTGCTTTTATTCATTTATCTGGCCCCACCCACATCCTGCTGATTGGTCCATTTTACAAGAGCTGATTGGTCTGTTTTGACAGGGTGCTGATTGGTGCATTTACAATCCCTGAGCTAGACACAGAGTGCTGATTGGTGCGTTTACAATCCTTTAGCTAGACCGTGCTAGACAAAAGTTCTCCAAGTCCCCACGAGATTAGCTGGACACACAGAGCACCAATTGGTGCATTTACAAACCCTGAGCTAGACACAGAGTGCTGATTGGTGCATCTACAATCCTCCAGCTAGACATAAAAGTTCTCCAAGTCCCCATTAGACCCAGGAGCCTACCTGGCTTCACCTAGTGGATCCCACACGGGCGCTGCAGACCCAGCTGCCTGCCAGTTCGGCACCGTGCGCCCGGACTCCTCAGCCGTTGGGTGGTCGATGGAACCGGGGACCGCGGAGCAGGGGGCGGCGCTCCTCAGGGAGGCTTGGACCGCGCTGAAGCCCATGTTGGGGGCGGGAGGCTCCGGCATGGCAGGCTGTAGGTGCCGAGCCCCTGTCCCTTGGGGAGGCTGCTGAGGCCTCGCGAGAATTAGAGCACAGCGCCGGCCGGCCCGCACTGCTTGGGGGACCCGGGGCATACTCTGCAGCTGCCGACCTGGGTGCTAAGGCCCTCACTGGGGCCGGCGGCGCCGGCGAGCCGCTCCGAGGGCGGGGCCCGCCGAGCCCACGCCCACCCGGAACTCGCGCTGGCCCGCGAGCGCCACGCGCAGCCGTGGTTCCCGCCCGCGCTTCTCTTTCCACATCTCCCCGCAAGCAGAGGGAGCAGGCCTCGGCTAGCCCAGACGGGGGCTCCCACAGTGCTGTGGCGGGCTGAAGGGCTCCTCAGGCGCCGCCAGAGTGGACGCAGAGGCTGAGGAGGCACCCAGAGTGAGGGGTGCTAGCGTGTTGTCACCTCTCAGACTGAATAATCCATTTATTCAGAAAAGGTCTTCAAGCAGTGGAAGGTGGACAAGCTCGCTAAGGTAAATTCAAGTTATCCAAAATTTTAAGTTTCACTGAAAAGCTTGAATTTTGATTTTACTATTTTACTTTATTTGATTTTTTTTTTTTTTTTCCTGCAAAATACATATCGAGCCCCTGCCATGGACTGAGCCCTGTTCTTGGTCCTGGGTATAACTAAACAAAGTTGCAACCCTTACATTTTAATGAGGTGGCAGGGGTTGTAAACATTGTAACTATGATCCCAGTTAGTACGAGAGCAGAATGCGGACCTAGAAAATGTCAGAGGTGAGGGAGGTGGTGGGGTGAGTAAGGAGAGGTGTGGGCGGAGGAGGGCAGGCAGTGCTAGTTAGGGTGTTCAGTGAAGGCCGCGGAGGCCTTTTGGCCAGACATACCTGCGACGTAGGACAGCAAGCAGCATGAGCACTGGGGCAGAAACCTTTCTGGGCAGAGTGAACAGCAAGTGATCTAGAAGCAGGCGTGTTCTTAGCAGGTTTCAGGAAATGAAAGAAGGCCAGGGTGGCCACTGAAAAAAGAGCGAAGAGAGTAGAAGCGAATCCTGCTGTCAATCAAGTCTGCTAAGTACTTGGGATCTTTTTCTCAGCAAGATGGCAAGCTGTTTGAGGAGGGCCGTGAGCAGGGCGGTGACCAGCGAGGACTGTGTGTAACAGGGTGACTCTGGCTGTTGTGTGGTTAAGTAGGGGAGTGCAATGAATGAGTCCTGAGGTCTGGCGCTCAGGACCCATTCCAGTCTCTTTCTCTAGTGCTCCGCAGCCCTGCAGAGACCAGAAAGCGAAAACCACATACCCTGGATTCCTGTGTAGCTGGGCTTCTGGATGGGACGGATGTAGGTTCCACCAATCCGAAGCACTCACAGGAGATTTAGTAAGGGCAATTCTCCCACCTCAGCTTTCTCAGTAGCTGGGACTACAGGTGCACGCCACCAGGCCCGGCTGATTTTTGTATTTTCAGTGAAGACGGGGTTTCGCCATGTTGGCCAGGCTGGTCTCGATCACCTGACCTCGAGTGATCTGCCCACCTTGGCCTCCCAAAGTCCTGGGATTACAGGCATGGACCACCATGCCCGGTATCATTTTTTAAACTCCATAAATATTTACTTCCCCTCCTAATGTCTCTTCTCAGTTGCCACCCTGTTGTCCCCCTTCCTTCCTCCCTGGATGATTCCTCACACAGCCTCTTCTTCCCCTGAAGATTTTCCTCTCCTCTTCTAATCCTTTCTATTTCCCTCAGCCTTTCTTAAGCAGGGCAGTTCAGCTCTAGCATCTCTAATTTATAATATGCTTCCACCCCATCTCAAGATCTGCAAACATCAGACCCTCAGGTGACCAGAATTTATGCTCTCTAGGTAATATTTGAGGGGTTTTAAAAGACAAAGACATTTTTCTTTTATCATTCAACAAGCTAGTACGACTGTTTACCTTTATGGATATTTGGAGGATTCAGTGAGATATCAAATGTGATCTGCCTGGCTTAGTGCCTAACACCTAGCATGTGATTAATACAAATCAGGCCTTTAAAAAATATATAGACAGGGTCTTACCCTGTCACTCAAGCTGGAGTGCATGGTGTGATCCTAGCTCACTGCAACTTTGAACTCCCACCTTAACCTCCCCAGTAGCTGGGACTACGGGCAAGTGCCACTACACCTGGCTTTTTTTTTTTATTTTTTATTTTTTTGTAGAGATGGGGTCTCGCTATGTTATCCGGGCTGTGCTCAAACTCCCGGCCTCAAGTGATCCTCGATCCTCCTCAGCCTCCCAAAGTGCTCGGATTACAGGTGTGATCCACGCACCTGGCCAGAAATCAGTTCTTGCTCTTCCTGACTTTCAGTTCTCATTTACTACGATTTATGATTTTATCTTTTTTATGTTTTAAGATCATGGAGAACAGCTAATTCACAATTGGAAAGCATTCCCAAGGAAGCAAAGTTTGACTCCTGCTGGTGTTCCCTGCCCTCTGGGCACATGGACAGGCATGTATTAGGGTTCAGTACATGCTGGTTGACAAGGACTAGCAAGTGGGTTGTGATTTATTTCATTTGGTTGCCTTGGGAGCCAAACATAGGGGACTGTGCTGATGTATCAAAGCACAATCAAAAAGATCTAAAAGTCTCCTTTGTTATATTTTCATGTCTATCTCACTGTCCTTATCAGTCAGTTTCCACAGAATAGCTAAGAGATTAAAAAGCTTAAACTTAATTTTCTTGCTTAAACTCAATGTTCCAAGAGCCTTCCAACCTGACAGCAGTAAAATATTTAAGTCTATTAGTCTGTGGTTCCAGGAATTTCAGAGAGATGCTTGTGTCAAATGATTTCCAGCAAGGACATATTAAATTGCCTTTATCTCATCTGTCTGTGAGGATCTTGAAATGGAAGCTGTTTATTGGAGGGGTGCAGCCAGACGGTCAGAGCCTTTTTTTGAAGTCCTCATCATCCAGCTCTTAGTTTATGACATTTGAAACACTTATTTGACGACAGAGATGGAAGTTAACTATTGATTCAAATGATTGGCAGTACTTAGCGGGACTAGGTACATGTAACTCAGACACTGGAATGGATTTTTAAATTAACCTCACTACTGGATCTGCTATTCAGCACCCAGATCTGGGAAAACACTCCCTTAAGAATCCAATGCTAAGTTTTCATTTTAAAGCTGCACCTACCTATTACATTTCCAATCTGGAAATTTTGCCTTGGTAAATCATATTCAGCCATCACTCTGCATATCTCTGCCAGCCACCAGATTACCCTAAATATTGCTCCCTTCCTTGTAGTTCAGATTTGTCTCCACACTCGCTTGCTTGGTTTTTTTTTTTTTTTTTTTTTTTTTTTTTTTTTTTTTTTTTTTTGACAGTCTTGATCTGTCACCCAGGCTGGAGTGCAGTGGCACGATCTCAGCTCACTGTAACCTCTGCCTCCCAGGTTCAAGCAATTCTCCCGCCTCAGCCTCCCAAGTAGCTGGGATTACGGGCACATGTCACCATACCCAGCTAATTTTTGTATTTTTAGTAGAGATGGGGTTTCACTATGTTGGCCAGGCTGATCTCGAACTTCTGACCTCAGGTGATCCACCCACCTCAGCCTCCCAAAGTACTGGGATTACAGGCATGAGCCACCATGCCCGGCCTTCTGCACTCCCTTTCGAGATTGACCTTCTGCCTTATTCAGTTTCCTAGCCACCATAATGCATGTGCCTTACCTGTGGCAGAAAGAATTCAACAAATATTTAAGCGTAAAGGAGAAATTAAAAATGAGATCCAAGATTTGGAGTCCACTGAAGTTGTTTGTAACTTTGGAATACAATTCTTGCATTTAGGTTTTAACATCCCAGGAGGCAGATTGAAGTTGTTTGTGTGAGAATACCCCAATTACTCCTCCTCCAAAATTTTCTGTCTTCTCATAGGAAAGCAAAGTGGCCTCACTAAATGATAAGTATGGCCCTGTGTTTAGGGCTATCTGTCCCACCTCCTAAACATCCCTGTACCAAGTGTAACATGCTCCTCTGAGTCCAGGGTCCAGAGGTTTGGACCAAGGGCCATGGTCTGATTGTATTTTCTCGGTAAGGAAATTCTCAACCGAGTCAACATGTTCTACAGCCTGTAAACTAAACTCCGCATTCATAAACAGGCCCCCCAGGATATAGCCATGTAGGAGCCATAGAATCGGAATACTGAAGAGACACAAACATCTAGGATATTACATTGCAATCCACTGTCATTAAAAAGTCGTATTAGGCCAGGCATAACTTTCATTATATGGATCAATAGTAATGATAGCTAAGAAGTCCTCTTAATTGAGCTGGGTTTCTTTTCCCCTTCCTTCCCTTCTTTCCTTCCTTCCCTTCCCTCCCTCCCTCCCTCCTTCCCTTCCTTCCTTCCTTCCTTTTTAAATCTTTAAAAAGAAACAAATAAAACTGTATTACTATGCCGTGCTTGGGACTTGTATGCATTCATCGGGTCATAGCCTTCTTGTTATTGTGATGCAATTTTTTAATGAGCAAATGACATAGTATTCCTGGTGGATTCCTCTGGCCAAGATTTCTATTAAGTTAATAGAAGAGATTAAATCAAGGTAATTTAAAAGATTTGTACTCTCTCTAATGCAGTCACTCATTTGTAAATCTAATTACAGTGACGAGTGCTGGGCTTGAGTCACGCTTCTCTAATAGGGAGTAATAGGGAGATTTTAGTGCTAGGCAGGGCCCACCCCGGAGGAAGGCAGAAATATCAGTGGTGTTTTCGGGGTTTGATTTCAGTAAAATAGATGCAGTGGAAGCAGATTAGCACCTTCAGGTGTTCATCGGTGGTAACTACTAAAGAGATCGGGGGGAGGGAGAACCTTTCCTGCCCTCTCCTCACACATTCTGTAAATGGATAGGCTAACATAAAGAGAGTTCCCAGCTGGAAAATTAAAAATATTGCATAACCATACCATCCAGGCTAGCAGGAACACCTCAGAAAGAATGGCCTTGTGTTTGAGGTGGACGATGGGGTTTGGAGGAAGTAGGGAACGGCTGCCCTCTGATGGGGTTAGGAGGTGGCCTGGAGTGGGAGAGCCTCTCCATTGCACATCCACCTGTTTAAAAATTCTACTTGACTTTTCTCCTCTTTCTCTTTCCATCGGTTGGAAATTAGTTTGCACAGAAACATTTGAAATGCAGTTAGCTCTGGGAGTCTGTAATCACTGCTATATCCATGGAACTTACTCTAATCACTAATTTCTCAATGTGATGAGGCAGGGAGAGTTAGTGGAAGGTAGTCTAACTGTACATTTTTCACCTTTCACGTAGATACTAAATATTTCATTCAAAAAAATCAATTAATGGATACATTAAGTTATACAATTTACTACCAAAAACACTGTCAAATAGAAACTGGAGAAAGTGGTGCCTTCGGGGGAATGGAACAAGATGAGGAGATTCTAAACTTTCCCTTTTAGAAGCTTCTAAATGGCTTGATTTCCTTTTCCTTCTGTCACATGCAGGTGTCACTTTAATGAAAACAAAAGAACTAGTTTAAAATAATTTTAAAAGTTCACTGTTGTCAAGAAGTGAAATTGACATGTTAAAGGGGTATGTACCTTTAAACATTTTCAAAATCCTGCTCAATGACCTGCAAAACATGTCTATGATAACGTTACTGCTACCAATACTGTAAGAGAGTTCTTATTCCACGTCATCAATGTAAGATATTTTTAATTTTTAAATTGCTACTTTTCAGATCAAAAAAATGTTCTGTATATATTTCATTCTGTAAATTTTCCCTAAATATTTGATGATGATTGATTTTTTTTTTTTTTTAGCCCAGTTAGTGAGTTTAGTATTTTTTTAACCCTAGCTTTAACCCTTGCAGAGTTTGCTAAGAAAGTATGGGATGTGCTGCTGGGTCCCGAAAGCCAGTAGTTGGACTCCTGGACATAAGGACTGATGATTCTGTGGTCTATTGGTTGATGCAATTTGGGAGACAGGAAGTGGCCAACTGGCCTAGATGCTCTTTTGCTGTACCCCAACTGTTATGTTTATATTTGCCCCCCTCTCTCTCCTGCTCTCCAATCACCACCTCTAAGGTCAAGGTGAATTGCAACCCAACTCCCACTCCTGTCCTCTGTTACTTATGCTTTGGGCTATGATCCGCCAGTCAAACATTTCATTGCTTTTCTTTTAGGGATTTCCCATTATTTTTGTTCAATTGAGACCATACTGTCTTATTTACTGGCATATTGAAAATATATACTTCATGTTATTTCTAGGGAATTAGATGCAGAGGGTGTATGAGTCCATTTTACGGTGCTATAAAGAGGTACTTGAGGCTGGGTAATTGATAAAGAAAAGATGCTGACCGTTCTGTAGGCTATACAAGCATGGCACCAGCATCTGCTCAGCTTCTTGTGAGGCCTCAGGAAGCTTTTATTCATGTTGAAGGTGAGTGCAGAGCAGGTGTATCACGTGGTGAGAAAGGGAGCAAGAGAGAGAGAGAGAGAGGAGGAGTTACCAAGCCCTTTTAAACAATCAGATCTTGCAGTAACTGATAGAGCAAGAACTCGTTCATTACCACCATGGGGAGCACACCAAGCCATTCCTGAGCAATCTGCTCCCGTGACCCAAACACTTCCCACTAGGTCCACCTCCAGCATTGGTGGTCACATTTCAACATGAGATTTGGAGGGGACGAAACATCCAAACTCTATTAGAGGGATAGTTTGCTCAGTCAGCCATCTTTCTCTAGTCTCCTGGTGGTACAATGCCATCCCGTCAGGGGTGCATTTGAGATAGACAGATAGATGGGTAAACGCATATTGATGTCAAACCATTCCAATCACAATCTACTCAATGATTGTCTACTCAAGGGTGAGGACAAAGTGGGAATTGAAAACCAAGTGGCCCACAGAGTGAGCTTCTGGCTGTGCTCAGTGTGAGTCTAGGGTTTTAAGGTGCGTATTTTTGGGGAGTACAGTGTGACCTCTGAATGCAAGCCAACCACTTCATCTGGTGCTTAGCTGAAGAAACAATGACCTGTTCCAACATGGAGGAATAGTTATGCTGGAATTACACAATTACCATAGGTTGCTCTTCAATGTGGTGGCTTCCTACAGAGTTCTCAGTGGTAGTTTTGACTATAGGATATTTCACCTTCACACATTGACTTTAGAACCCACCCTCCACCCACAACATGAAAGGCATAACTCTATTGTATGAGCATGATCATTTTGAAAATTTGAGAAATAATGAAGTATTTGAGAAAAACATCTAGTCAAGATCATTGTGGAAGAAAATTTTGCTCTGAGGGCAAGATACATAGAGAAATGAGATAGGAAGTGATTTGGGAGCATGAAAACAGTAAGTCAGACAGCAGCGGCAGGTGGAAACTGACAACTCAGGAAAGGAGTTGAGGTTCCTATCTGCAACCTAATGGGAGCCCCACCAGACACAAGCTAGGGTAACCTACAACTCTGAAATTGACCAAATGGGACTTTGGGGCTTGGTCTGAAAACCATATTTCAATCTTTTAAATTTAATTTTGCTTTTATTTTTTGTAGATAGGAGGTTTGGTTGTGTTGCCCAGGCTGGTCTCGAACTCCTGGCCTTATGAAATTCAACTTCCTTGATCTCCCAAAGCACTGGGATTACAGGCGTGTTATATTTACTGAAAAATATATTCTAAGTTCTAGCAACCGTCTTTATTTAGTCAAAATATTGGCTATTTGTGTTTTTGTTTCCAGATTCCTGTCAGCAATTTAATATTGATTTTTGCCATCTGTCACTTAGCTGTGTCTCTCAGATTTGTTTCAACTATGAAATTGCTACAAATGTACTTATCTAAATCATAGATAAATATGTTAAACAGGGCAGAACAAAGATGAGAATTGTGTGATGCTTTGCAAGAGGGCACACCACCCCCTGTCGTTTATAACCTGTAGAATTTTTTGGAATGAAAGGATTTTTCAGAACACTGAATGCAACATACATATTGTGAGCTACTAAGGGATCTTTTTTTTTTTTTTTTTTAACATAGTCTTGTTCTGTCACCCAGGCTGGAGTGCACTGGTATAATCACAGCTCACTGCAGCCTCAACCTCCTGGACTCTATTGATCCTCCAGCCTCAGCCTCCTGAGTAGCTGGGACTACGGGCATGCGCCACCACACCTGGCTAAATCTCTTTTGTATTTTTTGTAGAGATGGGGTTTCACCATGTTGTGTCTCAGCAATATGCATCTCTACAAAAAATATAAAAATTAGCCAGGCCTGGTAGTGCACATCTGTAGTCCCAGCTATTGTAGAGGCTGAGGTGGGAGTATCACTTGAGCCTGGAGTTTGAGGCCACAGTGAGCCATGCACTCCACTGAACTCCAGCCTGGGTGACAGAGCAAGACCCTGTCTCAAAACAAAAACAAAAAACAAAAAAGATCTCATGAACTCACCATGTTGCCCAGGCTAGTCTCAATATCCAGGGGTCAAGTGATCCTCCAGCCTCAACCTCCCAAAGTACTGGGATTACAGGCATGAGCCACTGTGCCCAGCCACAGGCTTTATTTTAAGCCACTAAACACATGGTCATTTGTTACACACAAGTAAAAGACTAATAACTACATTTTGTACATACTGAGTTAAGCTTAACACATTTCTTTATTTCCAGAATTCTCAAGTGTATATCAATGCTCATTGATGTTCTTATGAGTTTCCAAGAAGGAAATCCAGTATGACGTGTTTCCTAAACCATACTGAGCACAGCACTGGGAAGGGACACTGTCCCAAACACCATTTTGGGAAACTTCCTGTAGAATCATTCTCCTTCCCTTAATTTAATACCTGCAATGGCTTTCTATCATTTGCCCAATAATATTCAAATATCTTAATTTGGCTTTTGGGGACCTGCATACTCTAGTCTATAGCCCCAGCCTACATTTCTAGCTTTGGCCCCTCTCATTTTCCCACATCCAACTGGGCTCACCCTTCTAGACCAAGTTGTATCAGTTCAAACTTATCTGACTCTACCCGTCTCATTTTTTGAGACACATTCAAATATCACTTTTGTGACACGTCCCCCACACTCCCAGGCAGATAATGTTTGCCGTGCTTTTAAAGCTTCCCTTGTGCTTTGCGTGTAGAGCCTTATGTTCATGTCGTGTTGTGTAAGAGTTACAGTTCACCTCCTCCTACCCAACTGTGAGCTCCTTCGGGGAAGAGGCTCTATCGCACCCATCTCGGCATCCTTCATGACGGACACGGACATGAGGCTTAATTATCTGTCCCTGGACATATTCCTTTTTCCTTTATAAAAATTGAAGTAACATTAACTTGTCTGTAATCATCTACCTCTTTTTTCCCCTTGAATTAAATTTTCAAGGTTTTTCTTTTTCTTTTTCTTTTCTTTTCCAGTGGTGACCAACTAGGAGAAGTGGATAGAGAAATGGAGAGTGAGGAATATTGAGGCAATCTTAGGGAATAAGAATGAGGGAAAGATCAATGTGTGAAAAAGAGTTTATTTTTTCTTTTATTTATTTATTTTTTTGAGACAGAGTCTTGCTCTGTTGCCCAGGCTGGAGTGCCATGGCACCATCTCGGCTCACTGCAACCTCTGCCTTCTGAGTTCAAGTGATCCTCTTGCCTCAGCCTCCTGAGTAGCTGGGATTACAGGCACCCGTCACTGCACCCAGCCCATTTTTACATTTTTAGTAAGATGGGGTTTCTCCGTGTCAGCCAGGCTGGTCTTGAACTCCTGACCTCAGGTGAGCCACCTGCCTAGGCCTCCCAAACTGCTGGGATTACAGGCGTGAGCCACCACACCTGGCCTGAAAAAGAGTTTTGGAAACTGAAAATCTAACTCCTCTTATCTCTTCCAGAAAGGCATCCTCCTCGAGCATTGTTTTCTCTTTCACACCCCAACTTTGCGGCCCGTTTTCTTTTTGTCTCTGGCTTCACAGGGGCCATGCATAACTCTGACTTTATTTCAGACTCAGCCCATCCCCACTGGCTGTTCCACATGTAGCCATCTAAGAATGTTTAACGTCCTGTGTAAGAATCAGTGCCCTTTTAATATTCAGTGTCAAAGCTATGTCAAGCAAACAGAAACGGTGCACTATTAAAATGATTCTCTTCCTCTCTTGTTTTTCTATTTTGAGGACTTATTTTAAATGCTTCTGTCTAACATAGAAGCTGATGATGCTGACCACACCTCCACTGACTTTTCTACGTGCCTGGCTTCCTTTGCAGTTAAGCTGGCTGTAAGTCTGCCCATTAGAATCTAGAGAGAAGTAACCAAAGTTGCTTTAAGTGTTGGTCCATAAGAGATCCCATACAGTCCTTGTATTCTCTCTTCCCCTGCCACAGTGGCCTTGGAGGCCCTGTGTTCTAGAGAGCACAGTGGCTCATGCCTGTAATCCCAGTACTTTGGGAGGCCAAGGTGGGCGTATTCCTGAGGTCAGGAGTTCGAGACCAGCCTGGCCAACATAGTGAAACCCCATCTCTATCAAAACTACAAAAATTAGCTGGGTGTGGTGGCCCATGCCTGTAATCCCAGCTACTTGGGAGGCTGAGGCAGAAGAATCGCTTGAGCCCAGGAGGTGGAGGTTGCAGTGAGCCGAGATCACGCTACTGCACTCCAGCCTGGGTGACAGAGTGAGACTCTGACTCAAAAAATATTAACAAATAAAATAAAAATAAAATAAAATAAATGAGAGCGAACTGATCTAAGTGACTTTGTGCGAAGCTGTTACTGATTTCATGCCACCAAAATTTGGCCGGGGGTGGTGGCTCACACCTATCATCCCAGTGCTTTGGGAGGCTAAGATGGGAGGATTCACTTGAGGCCAGTAGTTTGAGATCAGCCTGGCAACACAGGGAGATCCCTTCTCTACCAAAAAAAAAAAAAAAAAAAAATTAAAAATTAGCCTGGCATGGTGGCGCGTGTCTGTAGTCTCAGCTACTTGGGAGGCTGAGACAGGAGGATCACTAGAGTCCAGGAGTTCTAGGCTGCAGTGAGCTATGGTTGCACCACTGCACTCCAGCCTGGGTGACAGAGTGAGACCCTGTCTCTTAAATATAAAGAAGTAAAGCCACTGAAATTTCAGGGTTTTGTCATTCTTACAGCAGAGCCAAGCCAGTTTGAGTTTAGCCTGACTTATACATTTAAGTAAATGTATACTTATACTTCAAAATTGTCCACAAGAATTCACTGGTTGCAAATAAAAAAAGTAAAAATAGAAGATTACTTGGAAAGAAGTCATTCAAGAATCTCTGCAATTTTTTTTCAAGTGAAGCTTTGTTGTTAAAATTTAAATGCTAAACAAATGCTATAGACGCTCCAGATTACAATTAAAGCAATTGGAAGGAAATAGATTTCCCACGCACAGATATAAATTTATCCAAGAACTAGGTTGTACCCCTTCCAGTATTCTTTCAAAACTCTTAATTATAGAGATTACTAGCTCAAGGAACAGGAGGTTAAACATCTGCTTCCTCAAATGAAGCCAAAAGCTTGAAACAAATTGGCTGAATCATACTTAAAGGAAAGAATGAGAGGCTAAAATTAAACATCTCCACCAGCATCTCATGCTTCTTCTGATGAAATAGTCTTATACATCAAGTACTTAATGGAGAGGGGCACAGTTAGGCGGTGGGGGCACCTTTGAGAGAAGCCTTCATGAATCGTTTTATTCTGTTTCTCTCTTCACATACACAATCTGATCATTTCTCCATCTTTTGTGAACAGCTTACAGTAGCTTCAAACCTGAACCCTTGTCTGGCTCTCGTCCTTTGAGAGCCTTGCACCAGAGACAGTTTTTTCTACCCTGCGATTAAAGAGATGGGAAATGCACCTTGTCCTTGGTTCCTTCTCTCCCCGGCCTTCCTTGGTCTGGTACCTGAAATGTCAGAATTTATTACTTTGGTAATAAAAGTTAAAGGTTTTTGATTTTCTCTCTTTCTCCCTTTCCCTCCCTCCCTCCCTCCCTCCCTTTCTTCCTTCCTTCCTTCCTTTTTTCTTTCTTTCTTCTTTCTTAGATGGAGTCTTGCTCTGTCGACCGGGCTAGAGTACAGTGGCATAGTCTTGACTCACTGCAACCTCCACCTCCTGAGTTGAAGTGATTCTCATGCCTCAGCCTCCCAAGTAGCTGGGATTATAGGCACTGGCCACCACGCCCGACTAATTTTTGTATTTTTGTAGAGACAGGGTTTCACCATATTGGCCAGGCTGGTCTCAAACTTCTGATCTCAAGTGATCCACCTGCCTCAGCCTCCCAGAGTGCTGGATTGCAGAGTGAGTCAGTGAGCCAGGCTTATGATTTTTGAAAGCTATTATGAGCATACATGTATCACTGCCTATGAGTTACACATCACAGGAGATTTCCACCCATCTGGACTGGTACCTGAAACAGAAGACTAAACAGGATGCTGGAAACAAGGGAGGGAGGGCAGAGGGAGGATGGAAAGAACAGAAAGGAGGAAGGATGAAGGATGAGGATGATAAAGTCAAATTCTTGCCTTTCACAGTCCTACCCTGGGATTTGGTGATGTGCTGCCTGTCCCAGAGAAGGGCCACAGAGCTGTCTCTCAGTGTTGAGTCGTGCTTTCCTTTGATACGCCTATAGGTTTGATTTTCATCATGGAATCTCAGAAATACCCCAAACATAAAAAGGTTTGCCTGTGCTTTGTCAAGAACGTTTATCTCCCTTTCTGGCCTTTCTCAATCTGTGCAGAAGCATACACATTGATTAATAAAGCTTTGATTTTAGCTCTAGTATTCCTTTTTTTCTATTCATTATTTTTTTCATTCTCTACATTCAGTATAACATATAAAGAAGGTAACTTTAAAATTTTTCATCCAGAAATACTACCAAAATTTATTTGACTTTTATTGATAGATCTTTCTCTCTCTTTTTGAGGGTGAGTGAGGAGAGATGGGGTTTCGTCATGTTAGCCAGGCTGGTCTTGAACTGCTGAGCTCAAGAGATCCTCCTGTCTTAGCCTCTCAAAGTGCTGGGACTACAGGTGTGCACCACCTTGCCCAGCCAGATCTTTCTTTAGGAAAAAATATAGTGGTCATTTAAAAAGTGTTTTTTAAATGGACATATATTCTATAATTGTACTTTGCAAGTCATTTAAAACTTATCTATATTAAAACATTATATTCTTATTACTTTTAATTATTACTAAGAAATCGGCTAAGAGACTCTATTCTTATATTAAATGAATGTTAGAAATCTAGTATAAATAATGATCAAACAGCATGTTCATTCATGAATAAAGAGATAATTGACCAAACAAATGA
The DNA here is from genome assembly GCF_002776525.5 of Piliocolobus tephrosceles. Lineage (NCBI taxonomy): Eukaryota > Metazoa > Chordata > Mammalia > Primates > Cercopithecidae > Piliocolobus > Piliocolobus tephrosceles. The sequence goes on along the minus strand of NC_045440.1, from coordinate 4,050,801 downwards.
GTCTGATTTTTAAGCATCCACCATTCCTCTACAGCATTATGAGGACAATATGTTAACAAAGCAAGGAAAAGCCACATTTAATTTCCACTCGTATGAATCACTCCAGGGAAGAAGGATAGACTTCAGTGTTGTCCTTTTGCCTTTTTCTTAGAACCAAAAGAATCAAAGCGTTCCTTTCCCTACCTCTTATCACCCCAAGCTGTTCATATCTCGCTATTCCAATGCAAAAGAATTCCATTCACCAACAAGAGGGAACATAACAGCAAAGGCAGGTAGGTGTTGCAAGGGGATGAAAGTTTGTGTCTCCCCCGGATTCAAATGCAGAAACCCTAACCCCCAAGGCAACGGTATTAGGAGGTGGAGCTTTGGGGAGATAATTAGGTCATTAGGCTGGAGCCTTCCTGCGTGGGATTTGTGCCCTTCTAAGGAGAGACCAGAGAGCTGGCTAGTTTTCTTTCTGCCATGTCATGGCACAAGAAGTCCACAAGCTACAATAAAGAGAATCCTTACCAGTGCCTGACCATGCTGGGACACTGATCTCAGCCTTTCAGCCTCCAGAACTGTGAGAAACAAATGTCTGTTGTTAAAGCCTCCCAGTATATGGCATTTTGTTACAGCAGCTCAAGCTAAGACAGGTGTTTGCCTCCAGTTTTTCTCAAACGGGACAGCAGCTTCTGTACCAGGTGCTGGGGTGAGGGGAGGGTGGACAGATGGAGAGAGTCGTGCCCATCACTGCAGCCCTGGGGCAGGGTGAGTCTGAAATTCTGCCTCCAAATTAAAGTGGCCCTTTCAGCCTCCAGTGAAAATTTCTCCACTGACACAATAAAATGTACTTAGACACGACCAAGCTTAAGTGTTCCTCTTCTGCTCAGGGAGTAGAGGTGAGAGGGCTTCTTATATGTATAGGCATTCGGCAACTTTTCTCTCACTTCTGAGATGGGAAACTCTGTGTGAACACACGCACCTCAGGGAAAAAATAAATAAAAAGATTATTAAATGGCTTACTGAGGGTCAATACAAGGATTAGTGTCATTCAGGGCCTATTTCGTGGGCTGGGCATTGAAGGGAGGAATATCCAAACCAGAGGCAATACTGGTAATCCCATGAGTCTTCGGAGAGAACCTAGAGGTGGTAAACCAGTCGTCTGAGCTGGGAAGAAGATGTGGTTTCACTGGATCAGAAATCCTCAGCCAAGTTCAGGTGCGGTGGCTCATACCTGCAATCCCAGCACTTTGGGAGGCCGAGGCGGGTGTATCACTTGAGGTCAGGAGTTCAAGACCAGCCTTGCCAAAATAATGAAACCCCATCTCTACTAAAAAATACAAAAATTAGTTGGGCATGGTGGCACGTGCTTGTAATCCCGGCTACTCAGGAGGCTGAGGCAGGAAAGTCTCTTGAACCTGGGAGACGGAGGTTGTAGTGAACCGAGATCGTGCCACTGCAGTCCAGCCTAGGTGACAGAGCGAGACTCCATCTCAAAGAAAAAAAAAAAAATCTCCAGTCTAAAAGTCGAAGAGACATCACAGAAGCCTGCTTTAGGAACATAGTCTGTCAAGGCGCGTCAGCTTAGAAAGAATGAGAAGTAAGTTTCCTGGAAACTGTGAAATTCAACCGTGATGGTGCTTTCATTGTAGTCCCATGATCACTGATAAAACTACCCTAGAATAACAGGTGGAAATGCTGAACTTTGCTGCTGAATATTTGTCAGGTAAACCAAAGGGGAACAGAGGGGGCTTGGACAGGAATTCCAGGATCAGAGACACAGAAATCCCCAGGCAGGGTGACTGAGGGACAGACCTGGAGTATTAGAGCCTCAAAGACAGAGACCACCTCATTCAGCACACTTTTCACATTTGAGAGGTGTTCTTTTATGAGACGGTCAGTTGCAGCTGCAAGAGGGGATAGAGGAGAGGTTCAGGGAGACAAAGTGTGTTTTTATTTTGTTTTACTATTATTATTGTTGTTATTTTGAGATGGAGTCTCACTCTGTCGCCCAGGCTGGAGTGCAGTGGCGCGATCTCAGCTCACTGCAAGCTCCACCTCCCGGGTTCACACCATTCTCCTGCCTCAGTCTCCCGAGTAGCTGGGACTACAGGTGCCCGTCGCCACACCCGGCTAATTTTTTGTATTTTTAGTAGAGACAGGATTTCACCATGTTAGCCAGGATGGTCTCGATCTCCTGACCTCGTGATCTGCCCACCTCGGCCTCCCAAAGTGCTGGGATTACAGGCGTGAGCCACCGCGCCCGGCCTATTTTTTTGTATTATTTTATATTTTGTTTTGAGACAGAGTCTTGCTCTGTTACCCAGAAGTGGAGTGGCGTGATCACTGCAGCCTCAAACTCCTGGGCTCAAGGGCTCCTCCGACCTCAACTTCCTGAGTGACTACAGGTGCACACCGTCAAGCCCTGCTAATTTTATGGGTTTTTTTATTTTTTGCGGAGACAGGGTCTCGCTATGTTGCCTAGGCTGGTCTCAAACTCCTGATTTCAAGTGACCCTCTTACCTCAGCCTCCCAAAGGGCTGGGATTACAGGAGTGAGTCACTGTGTCTGGCAAAACATGACTTATTATACTCACAGGCTCAAGAGATAGGAGGTATGGCAGGTCATGCAGGATCACATGGGGAAGCCTCAGGATGCTCAGGAGGTAGAACACAGGAACAGGGGTAACGTGGAGGCTACAGCCTTGTTGGACTTCTGGGGGAAAGTCAAGGCAGGGAGAGGGAAACAATTTACGACTGGCTAATTGGAAAAATTTCAGCAGCTCTAGGCTATAGGTTATAGGGGTGGTCCTAATTGCCTGGTACTTCTCCTGGGACAGTTAAGGCAGAGGAGTGCCGCCTCCTGGGTTGAAGGGATTGGATGGAGGAGGGTGACTCTGGATTGGTTAGTTTGAATAATAAGGGCCTGCTTTTCCTGGCTGACCTTTGCTGTCTCTAAGAATTGACTAGCTCTGGGACGGGCAGTCTCTTCCCAGCCAGAAAGGTTTTTAAGATGTCAACACATCCTACTATACTGAAAATAAAAAAGTATAGAAACAACACAAAATCAAACAATACAGAAGCCTAAAAATGAAATACGAACCATCTTATCCACACCCTCTCCAACCCCCATGTGCAATTCCATCTCATCTGAAGTTAGGTTGGCACTTGAATGTGTATTCTTCCACATCTGCTCCGTGCAAACACAGGTGCACAAACATGTTATACCCAAATGTAGGTTTTTAAAATAAAAATGAATTCTCACCCTGTACATCTCTTTTCATTTACTTTTCAGTTGAGTTTGTTTCATGAATAGCCTTCAACATTAATACAAGTAGATGTAACTTTACTTGTAATCAATGCTTCTGGTTTATAGGGTGGATATCCTAATTTATCCAACCACTGTCTCTTTGCAGACATAAAGGTTATTTTCAGGTTTGTTTCTTTTACAAAATAACTGCACATAAGCTTCCATAAATACGTGTGTTCATAAATACTCATGTTTTCGTGCCTCCATTTTCCTGTGGGATTGTTGCATCAATGGGTGCATTGTAAATATTAATTGATAGAGGAGATAGTGACCGATTTCTTCTTCAGAATGTTTTAGCAATTGAACCTGAGATCAGCAGTGCGTGGGAGTGCCAATTTTTAAATTTTTTATATTTTTTAGGAGGGAATCTAGCTCTGTCACCCAACCTGGAGTGCGGTGGTACAATCATGACTCACTGCAGCCTCCAACTTACGGGCTCAAAGGATCCTCCTGCCTCAGCCTCTGCAGTAGCTGGGACTACAGGCACATGCCACCACGTCCAGCTAATTAAGTAAAATTTTTTTAGAGATAAGGTCTCAGTATATTGTTCAGGCTGGTGTTGAACTCCTGGCTTCAAGTGATCCACCCACCGTGGCCTCCCAAAGTGCCGTGATTACAGGCAGGAGCCACCATGCCTGGCTCTGAAAGTGTCAGTTTTATTAGTTTTACCATATCCTGGTCATCACTAGATGTTATAATGTTTTAATGTTTACAAATCTGATGCACGATCATTTATAATTTTTCTAATTTACGTTTTTCCAACTAATAACACTGAGCATCTCAGGCAAAAAAATAAACAAACAAAACAAAAAACAAACAAACAAAACCTTCTCCTTAATTATAGCTTATAAGATCTATGAGAACCGTATTTTTCTTTTCTTTTTTATTTTTTTGAGAAGGAGTCTTGCTCTGTTGCCCAGGCTGGAGTGCAGTAATGTGATCTCGGCTCACTGCAACCTCCACCTCCTGGGTTCAAGTGGTTCTCCTGCCTCAGCCCCTCGAGTAGCTGGGACTACAAGTGTGCGCCATCACACCCACCTAATTTTTGTATTTTTAGTAGAGATGGGGTTTCACATGTCGGCCAGGCTGGTATTGAACTCCTGGCCTCTGGTGATCACCTGCCTCCCAAAGTGTTGGGATTACAGGTGTGAGCCACTGTGTCTGGCCAAGAACCATATTTTTTCTCTTTATTTGTTATTTGTAAGAGGCCAAGAGAAAAATAAGGGTTATTTGCATCGAGGAAGCTGCATGTGTTACTACACAGTAATACGTAAGTGCAGATGCTTGCTTTTGCCTGACATGCCTGTGTTATCCAGCTTCTGTCTTCCTGGAATATAAGATGAAATAAAACTGGCTATTTCCAAATTCATTTTATCCAGGCTGTGTACAGGATATTGCAAAAATTCTGTTTGTTATTTACTCATCTTGGGAGATAATGAGAAAAGAAGAGCTGTCAGTTTCTTCCTGCTGACTGTTGTAATTTATTTTCTTTGAGGAGTTAACATTACATTGAATCTGTTTGACTATTGATTATAGTTTGGTTTACAGCAGGCTATAATTTTGTGCTGTCTTTGAGACCTGAGGACACCAGTGGTCTGTGATTCTCGGGATTGTTAAACCTTGTCTCACTACACAGTATGAATCGGGGAACAATAAAATTAAGCCCTGGTTTATCTGAGTGAGTCTAAGGGCAAATAAACCCGTGAGGGCTAATCCCTTAGTTTCTGATATAGTGGCCTTAGGGGGGATATTAATGAGGTGGCAGCAGCCCTCTTTTAAGAGCCAGGAATAGTGCCCGAGATCAGTGTAAGGTGGTGGGATGCGGGTGGAGGATGCTCAAGTGGTTGTGAGACAGGAGACCGGCTGGACTTGTTTTCCAGCCATGACCCTGCTGACCAGAACAGGCTCTGGTTGAAACCGTGCAATGAAAAAGGCAGATGGCTACGAAAGTGACCTCCAGTTATCCTGCCTGCTCATTAGCATAATGAGCTACACTCCCACCAGCAACATGACAGTATACAAATGCCATGGCAACGACTCAGAAGTTATCACCCCTTTTCTAGAGATTTCTGAATATCCTCCCTTAATTTGCATGTCATTAAAAGTAGGTGTAACTACAGCAAGCTACAGCCCACAGGTGCTGACTCTGGGCGCACTGCCTATGGGTTAACTCTGCTCTACGAAGAGCAGCATTGGTTCAATAACAGATGCTTTCTCTCACCACCAGCTTGCCCTTCAGTTCTTTCTTGGGAGAAGTCAACAACCTTCCTAAGGCTAAGCTCTAATTTGGGTGCTCCCCTGCCTTGCATGGGTTGTATCAGGCAGGGCTCTCCAGAGAAACAGAATCCAATAGGATATCTATCTGTCTATCTATCTATCTATCTATCTATCTATCTATCTATCTATCTATCTATCTATCTATC
>NC_045440.1:4033803-4045077 GCF_002776525.5 Piliocolobus tephrosceles | reverse complement strand
ATCTATCTATCTATCTATCTATCTATCTATCTATCTATCTATCTATCATCTATTGTGAGTTTTGTTTTAAGCAAACTGCTTATATGATTGAGGGGCTGGTAAGTCTAAACTCTGTAGGTCAGCCTAGCAGCCTAGAATTTCAGGCAAGAGTCAACATTGTAGTCTTGAATCCAAAGGCTGGAAACTCGAGCAGAATTTCTGTGTTGCAGACTTGAGGCAGAATTCCCCATATCTTTCTTAGAAACCTCAGTTTTTGTTCTTAAGGCTTTCAGCTAATTGGATGAGACCTACTCACATTGTATAGGGTAATCTGCTTTATTTACAGTTAACTGATGATAACTGTTAATCATGTCTAAAAAATACTTTGACAGTGACATCTAGGCTAATGTTTGACCAAACAACTAGGCACCATATTCTAAGCAAGTAGACACATAAAATTAACCACAATAGCAGAATATAGTTTGTTTGCTTCATGTGAGTTCAAATGATCCAACTGCTATGCGTTTCTCTGTTGAGCAAGCAACTTAAAGTGGAGTCTTGTTATAGTCATGCTATAATCCAAGAAGGATTCCTGATGTCCCAATCATTTTCAGCACATCTACTCCCATGAAGAACAGTCGCGAGACCAAGGGCATAACATGTTTCAGGAAGGGAGCAGGAAAATATGTGGAGAATGCATAAGTCTCTTATTTTCCAACCTTCCTTCTTTTCTCCTTTGGCCACTTAACCCAATCCGTTGACCTCCTTTTTTTTTTTTTTTTTTTTTTTTTTTAAAGTGTCTGGTGTTAAGAGAGCTCAGTTGAAATGAAATAATTCATTTCCTCTTGGCACAATTCTTCTGGCTGATGGAAAAAAGGCATTTTGGAACATATGAACAAATTTTAAGTAGAATTTGCATCTGATTGTTGTTCTTTGCATTGATATTGATCAAACACATTGAAGAATTTTTAAATGTCCATTTCTCTTTCACGTGTGTAATTTAAAAATTATTAAAGTAAAATTCACATGACAAAATTAATCATTTTTAGTGAACAATTCGTTGACATTTAGGACATTCACAATGTTGTGAAGCGCCACCTATGTCTAGTGTCACTCCAAAGTCAAACTCTTGCCTATTAAGCGGTTCCTCCCCATTTCCCCTGGCAACCACCCATCTGTGTTTTCTCTGTATGAATTTATCTATTCGGGACCTTACATATAAATGGAATCAAACAATATGTGGTATTTTGTCTGGCTTCTTTCACTTAGTATAATGCTGTGGATGTTCATTCACATTGTGGCATATATCAGTACTGCTTTTTTTCCATAGCTGAATAATACTGCATTTTCTGTATATACCACAATTTGTTTATCTCTTGTCTACCGATGAACATTTTAACTGTTTCCGCATTTTGGCCATTGTGAATAGTGCTGCTATGAATAGGACCTGCTAGATTCTTTTGGTTCTTAATACAAGGCTCTTTTACCTACCCAGGACACATCTATGCTTAGAGAAAATAGAAAACCTCCTCTTCCAAATCTAGCCATGTTATGTTATGTTATGTTATGTTATGTTATGTTATGTTATGTTATGTTATGTTATGATATGTTATGTTATTTTTGAGACAGAGTCTCGCTCTGTTGCCCAGGCTGGAGTGCAGTGGCCGGATCTCAGCTCACTGCAAGCTCTGCCTCCTGGGTTTACACCATTCTCCTGCCTCAGTCTCCCGAGTAGCTGGGACTACAGGTGCTCATCACCTCACCCGGCTAGTTTTTTGTATTTTTTTTAGTAGAGACGGGGTTTCACCGTGTTAGCCAGGATGGTCTTGATCTCCTGACCTCGTGATCCGCCCGTCTCGGCCTCCCAAAGTGCTGGGATTACAGGCTTGAGCCACCGCGCCCGGCCCACAATGTTTATTTTTAACAGCTGGTTAAAGCATGCAAGTAATTAAAAACTTCTTCTTTACTAATATGTGGGATTTTAATCCTGGCACATATTCTACATATCTTTTTCTCTAGCTCCCAGTGGAGCCGTGTTTCAGATCTAAGAGTAAAATATTGTCTTACTCGTATATTATAAATTATGCTACTACAAAGACACATGCACACGTATGTTTATTGCGGCACTATTCACAATAGCAAAGACTTGGAATCAACCCAAATGTCCATCAGTGACAGACTGGATTAAGAAAATGTGGCACATATACACCATGGAATACTATGCAGCCATAAAAAAGGATGAGTTTGCGTCCTTTGTAGGGACATGGATGCAGCTGGAAACCATCATTCTTAGCAAACTATCACAAGAAGAGAAAACCAAACACCGCATGTTCTCACTCATAGGTGGGAACTGAACAATGAGCTCACCTGGACTTGGGAAGGGGAACATCACACAATGGGGCCTATCATGGGGAGGAGGGAGGGGGAAGGGATTGCATTGGGGAGTTATACCTGATATAAATGATGAATTGATGGGTGCTGATGAGTTGATGGGTGCAGCACACCAACATGGCACATATATACATATGTAACAAACCTGCACGTTATGCACATGTACCCTAGAACTTAAAGTATAATAAAAAGAAAAAAAAAAAAAAAGAAGACAGCTGGAAGTGTCCCAAACACACAATAGGCACTCTGACTGGTAAGCTGGTACAGATTGCATTTCACGTCCAGACAGCAACCATTACTAGCAGTCTTTCTGTCTCAACTTGGCATGAACCCCTTGAAATTCAAAGCGCAGATAAATGGAAGTTTCCTAATTCTGGAATCACTTCCCCTTGGATCAGTGTAAGCCCAGTAAACATGTCTTCTTTTTTTGGAAAAGAGTCAGTAACAATCACAACCAGGAAGGAAAACACATTGGATAAAATAAATTGAAGATAAATATTTTTAATTATCTCACATTTCTCACTATTGTGAGACCTCAGTTTGAGAAATCTTTACGGGTAGTTAAAAACGATAACCAATCCACTTTGGACCTTACTCTTTTTCTTAGCACTGATTGCAAAACACAAAAACTTCCTGCAAAAGCAGAACATGTTGTTATGCTGTACTGAATACAACTTCCTTGCGTTTCCAAATAATGCTGTTTTGCAGAAGAAATTAAATTACATGGTTTTTCTTTCTTGGCAAAGTAACACTATGCATGAACGTGACAAAACTTAGCTTCTGGAGAATAAATGCAAATGAACACCAAATATTTTTGTGAAACCAATGCTAGAATATTATTCATACTTTAGTAACCTTTAGTCCTAAAATCCATCAGATTTCACGAGAACCAATTACTAGAGGGAAACATGGGAAACAAAGGTTAGTAAAACAAAACAAAAATAATAACAAGAACATTATTTATGGCATAGTTCTGTAACATTCTGAGAGTATTTATTTTCAAAATGGCTATTTTACCAACATGGCAGAAGCAACTTTGCAAGTCTTAAGGAATATTTTATTATAAACACTTAGTAGACATCATAGAGTGAAGAAATTGAAGATGGATGGCCGGGTGTGGTGGCTCATGCCTGTAATCCCAGCACTTTGGAAGGCTGAGGTGGGCGGATCACAAGATTAGGAGATCGAGACCATCTGGCTAACACGGTGAAACCCTGTTTCTAATAAAAATACAAAAAATAAAAAATTAGCCGGGCATGGTGGCAGGCGCCTGTAGTCCCAGCTACTCAGGAGGCTGAGGCAGGAGAATGGTGTGAACCCTGAAGGCGGAGCTTGCAGTGAGCCGAGATTGCGCCGCTGCACTTCAGCCTGGGCGACAGAGCGAGACTTCGTCTCAAAAAAAAAAAAAAAAAGAGAAATTGAAGATAGAGTGAAATCAAATCAAAGGTGAAATTATCAATGTGACTTAAAGTTCACATATTTGCATTAACCCAAGTATATGGAAAATCAGTATCTGCTGACCTTGAGTTTGGAAATGACCAATAATGTATCTTTAAAAACTGAGGCCATCGAGAAAACTATTTGCAATAATAAACATATTCCTATTATAAAAAAGTAAAGAAAAAGAAAAAAAGTGTCTTCTATGGAAAAGGTGCTTTTTCCATAGAAAAGCATTTATTGTATAAATCATTATTTTAATTTTAAAAGTGAAATTGCTTATTAATTTTTAATCCCTTCATCAAACAATTTTGAGAACCTCCAATGGGCTAGGCAATATTTTTTATTTTTATTTTTATTTTTTGAGACAGGGTCTTGCTGTATCACCCAGGTTGAAGTGCAGTGGTGTGATCACAGCTCAGTACTGCATTTCTTCCACAGCTGAATAAAATTGCATTTTCATGTACAAATTGCATTTCATATCCAGACAGCAACCATTACTAGCAGCCTGTCTCAGCTTTGCACGAAATCCCTCAAAATTCAAAGCCCAGGGAAACAGAAGTTTCCTAATTCTGAAATCACTTCCGAATTTTCTTTTTAGTTCATGTTTTTAATTGACTCAAATTACAAAGATCCCCCAGGAGGCCCTGGAGCAGGGGAACAGCCTTGAAGAGGCAGAGATTCACTGCCAGTAGCCCACCCCCACCTGCTACCCACTTCCCCACAAGGGTCCCAAACTCTTTCAATAATCCTAAAAAACCGGATGAGAGCGCAGGCAGATAAGGGCTCCTTCATCTTCACACAGGTGACAAGCCACCCTGTCCTGTCCTGCCCAAGGCCCTGGCCCTCCCTAACCAAGTCAGGCTCCCAGCCCAGACCCTGACTCTGGCAAGGAGGGGGACAGCAATCTGCTTCTACAGCAGGTGGGGCTGCCATGCCCTCAATGCCCTGGGTTCAACTGATTCTTCCACTTCAGCCTCTTGAGTACCTGGGACTACAGGCATGTGCCACCAGGTCCAGCTAATTTTTATGTATTTTTTTTAGAGACAGGGTTTCACCACGTTGTCCAGGCTGATCTCAAACTCCTGGGCTCAAGCCATCTGCTCCCCTTGGCCTCCCAAAGTGCTGGGATTACAGGCGTGAGTCACTGTACCCGATCGTGCCAGGCAATTTTAGAAACTTGGAGAACATTAGTGAACAAAACAAACAATCACGGCTCTCATGGCCTGTATGTTCTAGAGGGTTGTGGGTGACAGACTCAATAAACAATAATAAATAAGTTATATAGGATGTCTGAAAGTGATAGGCGCTTTGGAAGAAGAGAGAGAGCAGATTGGAAGAGATTGGAAGGTGGAAGAGGTGGGAAGTGAGGGCAAATTGCATTTTATTTATTTATTTATTAGAGATGGGGTCTTGCTATGTTGCGCAAGCTGGACTTGAACTCCTGGGCTCAAGCTATCCTCCCTTCTCAGCCTCTCAAATAGCTGGGACTCCAGGCATGCACCACCCCTCCTGGCTTAGGCTGCATTTAAATGCAGTAGCCAGCAGAAGCAGCCGAGGTGACACTTGAGCTAAGATTTGAGGCAAATGCCAGCCTCGCAGGTACCTGGGGGAGGAATCCCAGTGAAAGGAATAGCAAGCATTGAAGGCAGAGGAGAAAAGATCTGAGCGGCAGAGAAGTGCAGTCCATATCCCGGAGTGTCTTCGGGCCATTCTAAGAACTTTGGCTTTCTCCAAGGGAAATTGGGAGCCCTTCAAGGAGTTTGAGCAGAGGAATGATGTGATCTGACTTGAAAAACATTATGTATACTTAAGATGCACAACAGGTTTTGATACACATATGCATATTGAAATGATTACTGTAGTCAAGCAAATTAACATAACCATCTCCTCACTTAGCTATCATTTGTGTGTGTGTAGTGAAAGCGTTTGAAATCATTCTCTTTGCAAATTCCAGGATGCAGTACAGTATTATTAACTGTGGCCATCACACTGTTCAACTGTCTAGATGTATTCAACTTATGTATCTGCAATTTGTACCCTCTGACCAACACCTCCCCATTTCCCCCATTTCCCAGACCCTGGAAACCACCATTCTACTCTCCTCTTCCATGTATTCATCTTTTTAAAATTCCACATATAAGTGAGCTCATGCAGTATTTTTCTTTCTGTGTCTGGCTTGTCTCAGCATAATGTCTTCCAGCTTCATCCATGTTGTTGCAAATGGCAAGCTCTCCTTTTCAAGACTGAATAATATTCCATTGTACAGAATATATATACTGTATAATATAGTATATACACATGTAGGGTATATACATACGTATGGTACATATATAGGTCTTTTACATTTTCTTTCTTCATTCATCCTTCAACAGACCCTTAGGTTGTTCCCATTATCTTAACCACTGTGAATAATGCTGTAGTAAACATGGGAGCACAGATCTCTTTGAGGCGTTGATTTTATTTCCTTTGGATATGTATATACCCAGAAGCAGGATTACTAGGTCATATGTTAGTCTTTTTCTTTCTTTCTTTTTTTTTTTTTTTTTTTTTTGAGACAGGGTCTTGTTATGTTGCTCAGGATGGAGTGTGGTGACAAAATCACAGCTCACTGCAGCCTCCTGGGCTAAAGTGATTCTCCTGCCTCAGTCTCCCGAGTAGCTGAGATTACAGGCGTGTGCCAACACACTCAGCTAATTTTTGTATTTTTAGTAGAGATGGGGTTTCGCCATGTTGTCCAGGCTGGTCTCGAACTCCTGACCTCAAGTGATCCTCCTGCCTTGGCCTCCACCTGCTCTTCTGAAAAATTGATACTATTCTGATAATGCAGTCATCCTAAGGAAAACCAGTTTTTATTTCAGAAATTTTTTTTTGTACTCATGCATCTGAATTAGTTAGTATCTATTAATGTGAAGACATAGTCTATATCTAAACAAAACTATTTGGAACAACCTAGGCTTCATAATTGATTTTTTGGATAGTTTGACTATTCATATTGATCACATTCACCGTGTATTTGTCAACTTTTTTCTTCATTTCGTACTATTTATTTGCTTATGTATTTATTTAGAGACAGGATCTTGCTCTGTCACTCAGGCTAGAGTGAAGTAGTGTGATCATACCTCACTGCAGAAGAATCCAGTGATCCTCCTGCCTCAGCCACTCCAATAGCTGGTACTACAAACAGATGCCAGCACACTGAGCACTTTGAGAGGCCAAGGGGGAGTGAATCACTTGAGCCCAGGACCAGACTGGGCAACATGGCAAGACTTTATCTCTACAAAAATTATAAAAATTAGCCAGGTATGGTGGCATATGACTGGAGTCCCAGCTACTGGGGAGGTTGAGGTGGGAGGATTGCCTGAGCCCAGGAGGTCAAGGTGATAGTGAGCCATGATCACACCACTGCACTCCAGCCTGGCTGACAGAGTGAGACCTGTCTCAAAAAAAAAAAAAAATTTTTTTTGTAGAGACAGGGTGTTGCTGTGCCACCCAGACTGATCTCAAACTCCTTGCCTCAAGCAATCCTCTTACTTTGACCATCTCATACTATTTAGAAACCACCATAGTTAGAAAGACGAAGATCCTTTTTTATTATTTATTTGAAGAACAAAAAGGACAGTGATAGGAATGTTTTACTTTAAAGTATTAACTTGTCAACAACTCCAGAGCCACAAAATCATTAAATTTACAATGAAAAATTATGGTTTTTCATCTCTGTAGTTCTTTTATCACTTTATTTTCCAGCATATTTGCCTCTGGCCTACCCAATCTATTAGGTTGGTGCAAAAGTGATTGTGGTTTTTGCCATTAAAGGTAATTTAAACTAATGGCAAAAACCACAATTACTTTTGCACCAACCTAGTAGTTTACAAGTATTAAAAAATGGTTATAATCAATGACAAAACCACATGATTGTCTCAATAGATGCAGAAAAGGCCTTTGATAAAATTCAACATCCCTTCATGCTAAAAACTCTCAATAAACTAGGTATTGATGGAACATATCTCAAAATAATAAGAGCTATTTATGACAAACCCATAGCCAATATCATACTGAATGGGCAAAAGCTGGAAGTATTCCCTTTGAAAACTGGCACAAGGATGCCTTCTCTCACCACCCCTATTCAACATAGTATTGGAAGTTCTGACCAGAGCAATCAGGCAAGAGAAAGAAATAAAGCGTATTCAAATAAGAAGAGAGGAAGTCAGATTGTCTCTGTTTGCAGATGACATGATTGTATATTTAGAAAACCCCCATGATCTCAGCCCAAAAACACCTTAAACTGATAAGCAACTTCAGCAAAGTCTCAGGATACAAAATCAATATGCAGAATTCACAAGCATTCCTATACACCAACAACAGACAAGCAGAGAGCCAAATCATGAGTGAACTCCCATTCACAGTTACTACAAAGAGAATAAAATACCTAGGAATACAACTTACAAGGGACAAGAAGGACCTCTTCAAAGTGAACTTCAAACCACTGCTCAAGGAAATAAGAGAGGACACAAACAAATGGAAAAACATTCCATGCTTATGGATAAGAAGAATCAATATCGTGAAAAGGGCCAAACTGCCCAAAGTAATTTATAGATTAAATGCTATTCCTATTAAGCTAGCAATGACTTTCTTTACAGAATTAGAAAAATGTAAATTTCATATGGAACTAAAAAACAGCCCATATAGCCAAGACAATCCTAAGCACAAAAAAACAAAGCTGGAGGTATCATGCTACCTGACCTCAAACTATACTACAAGGCTACAGTAAACAAAACAGCATGGTACTTGTACCAAAACAGATATATAGACCAATGGAACAGAACAGAGACCTCAGTAATAACACCACATATCTACAACCATCTGATGTTTGACAAACCTGGCAAAAACAAGCAACAGGGAAAGGATTTCCTAAATAAATGGTGCTGGGAAAAGTGGCTAGCCATATCCAGAAAACAGAAACTGAACCCCTTCCTTACACCTTATACAAAAATTAACTCAAGATAGATTAAATACTTAAATGTAAAACCCAAAACCATAAAAACCCTAGAAGAAAACCTAGGCAATACCATTCAGTACATAGGCATGGGCAAATACGTCATGACTAAAACACCGAAAGCAATTGCAAGAAAAGCCAAAATTGACAAATGGGATCTAATCAAACTAAAGAGCTTCTGCACAGCAAAAGAAACTACCATCAGAGTGAACAGGCAACCTAAAGAATGGGAGAAAATTTTTGCAAGCTGCCCATCTGACAAAGGTCTAATATCCAGAATCTACAAGGAACTTAAACAAATTTACAAGAAAAAAACAACCCCATCAAAAAGTGGGTGAAGGATATGAACAGACACTTCTCAAAAGAAGACATTTATGCAGTCAGCAAATATATATAAAAAAAGCTTATCATCACTGGTCATTAGAGAAATGCAAATCAAAACCAAAATGAGCTATTGTCTTACGCCAGTTAGAATGGCAATTATTAAAAAGTCAGGAAACAATAGATGCTGGTAAGGCTGTGGAGAAATAGGGACACTTTTATACTGTTGGTGGGAGTGTAAATTAGTTCAACCATTGTGGAAGACAGTGTGGCAATTCCTCAAAGATCTAGAACCAGAAATAACATTTGACCCAGCAATCCCATTACTGGGTATATACCCAAAGGATTATAAATCATTCTACTATAAAGACACATGCACAAGTATGTTTATTGCGCAGTATTTACAATAGCAAAGACTTGGAATCAACTCAAATACTCATCAATGATAGACTGGAGAAAGAAAATATGGCACATATACACCATGGAATACTATGCAGACATAAAAAAGAATGAATTCATGTCCTTTGCAGGGACATGGATGAAGCTGGAAGCTATCATTCTCAGAAAACTAACATGGGAATCAGAGAACCAAACACCGCATCTTCTCACTCATAAGTGCGAGATGAACAATGAGAATACATGGATACAAGGAGGGGAACCTCACACACTGGGGCCTGTCAGGGGATTGGGGGCAAGGGAAGGGAGAGCATTAGGACGAAGACCTAATGCATGCGGGGCTTAAAACCTGGATGACGGCTTGATAGGTGTAGCAAACCACCATGGCACATTTTGCACATGTACCCCAGAACTTAAAGTATAATAGTAATAATAAAAAAAAAACTTGGGATGCCTAAGGGAACAGGGTGTTTCACATGATTTTTGTGATTAAATAAGTTCTAGCTTAGAAAAGAAAAAACGGGAGGGCACATTTTAGAAAATCTAGCTTTCAGGTTTGCTTACATTTATTATCACATTCTCAATAATTCTTTATCCATCAACTGCTGTTTTTAAAGCACCTGTAATCCCAGCACTTTGGGAGGCCGAAGTGGGTAGATCACGAGGTCAGGAGATCAAGACCATCCTGGTTAACACAGTGAAACCCCATCTCTACTAAAAATACAAAAAATTAGCCCAGCATGGTGGCGGGCACCTATAGTCCCAGCTATTCAGGTGGCTGAGGCAGGAAAATGTCATGAACCCAGGAGGCAGAGCTTGCAGTGAGCCAAGATCGCGCCACTGCACTCCAGCCTGGGCAACAAAGCGAGACTCCATCTCAAAAAATGAAAATAAAAATAAAAATAAAGCACCTATTCCGTGTCAGGGACTTGACGGAATGAACTGGGAATAGCTATGAATAGATGAAAGAACTTGTCCTATCATCTGTTTTAATCATTAAGATTCTACTTTCAAATACAAGGATGCTATACTCCATTAAAAAATAATTTGTGCTTTAAAAAAATGGTTATAAGCAGATTCTGATTTTTGTCAACCGAAATGTCTTTTCTTTCTTTTTCTAAACTAAAACAGAATATGCTAAATTGATATGCAGCCAAACTTTTTTAGTCATTGATGAGAAAGCAAGCAGGTTTAGCAATTGAGAGAATAGAAGATTTTGGATATTAAAATCAGGGATCAAAACAATTCCAGGACTAACCACTGAGTGTTACTAATACAAAGACTCACAACAGCAAGAACACTACTAAAAGTCAAATGATTGTATTCGGCTAAGATACAATTCTTATAGACCTTACCTATGGAACGCTCAAACATATCTCTAGACACACAACTCCTGGTAGAGAAGCATGGGTGCTCCATAGATTAAATATGATGATAAATGTGTACCAGTTAAGGGCCCATTAACTACTGGTAGAAGAAATCTTGAGAACCTTTGTAGCCTAGCAAAAGAAAAGTTTATTTTTTGTAATGCAGAAGTTATAAGATTCAAAATGGAGCAACAGAAGGCCATCAAGAGAGGACTCTCATGCATGATTTGCCTGATAACAGAAAATATCACAGGAAGTTTTGTTTTTTTTTCTTTTTTCCTTCCTCCTCCTCCTCTTCTTCTTCTTCTTGTTCTTCTTCTTCTTCTCTCTTCTCTCTTCTTCTTCTTCTTCCTCTTCTTCTTCTTCTTCTCTCTTCTTCTTCTTCTT
>NC_045440.1:4020747-4033703 GCF_002776525.5 Piliocolobus tephrosceles | reverse complement strand
CCTCCTCCTCTTCTTTCTTCTTCTTCTTTTTTTTAAAGACAGAGTTTTGCTCTGTTATCCAGGCTGGAATGCAGTGGCACAATCTCAGCTTACTGCAACCTCTGCCTCCTGGTTCAAGCGATTCTTGTGCCTCAGCCTCCTGAGTAGCTGGGATTACAGGGGTGCACCATCACACCCTGCTGATTTTTGTGTTTTTAGTAGAGGCGCGTTTTCATCATGTTGACCAAGCTAGTCTCAAACTCCTGACCTAAGGTGATCCAGCCGCCTTGGCCTCCCAAAATGCTGGGATTACAGGTGTGAGCCACCGGGCCTGACCACAGGAAGTTTTTCTAAACCACAGCTTACTACAAGAGTCACACGAGCACAGCTAGCCACATATACAAGAACACTTGCCTGGCACACTGTCTCACAAACCCAATCCAAAACTTCAAGGACTTATTCCTAATTTATTTGGCTATCTGGCCATAACTAAATAAGATAACAGGTCCTACCAGCAGCTATCGACATTTGCCAATCAAAACTCGCCAGCTCTTGTAAGACTCCACCAATGCCAATAAGCTTTCTTTCCAAACAATTTACACACCTCCTATTTCCCCAATAAAACCTTAACCTTCTCCTTTGTTCTCTGGACATACTTGAAGCCACTGTCATCCGTATTTATGTCCTGGATTTCCGTCCTTCTTCTTATATATTATGCTCAAATAACAACCTTTTTACTTGGAAATTCCCCTCTATTTTTTATGTTAATACTAATATAAAATCTGGTTGAGTCTTGGAATTACTGAGCCTTTGTCGTTCAAAATCTTTCTTTCGAGTTTTACTTGTTACTATTTGAGGTCTAGAAATAGTCAAATTTTCCAACTCGGCAAGTCCCTTCCTTTCTAGACTGTAGTCATCCATCTGTGAGGGTTCCAGGACCCCCGAGGATGCTAAAATCCTCAGTTGCTCAAGTCCCTGATCTAAAATGGTATAGTATTTTCATATAACCTGTGCATATTCTCCTATGTACTTAAATAATCTCTGTATCATCCCTGTATTACCTGTAATACCTAATACAATGTAAATGCCATAACAG
The DNA here is from genome assembly GCF_002776525.5 of Piliocolobus tephrosceles. NCBI lineage: Eukaryota > Metazoa > Chordata > Mammalia > Primates > Cercopithecidae > Piliocolobus > Piliocolobus tephrosceles. The sequence goes on along the minus strand of NC_045440.1, from coordinate 4,032,628 downwards.
TTGTTACACTGTATCATTTTTTAATTTGCATCACTTTTTATTGTTACATTGTTATTTTTTATTTTGGGGAGTTTCTGATCTGTGGTTCGTTGAATCCTCTGATGTGGAACCCATGATCGCATTCCCTCTTATTTCTGCTTGAAAATTGGCCAATTTACCTCTTTTGTCTACTGTTATGCTAATCGCAGCCTGTAATAACCAACAGTCACCACTAACATTCTTATTTTCCAGCCTCTTTGCTTCAGTGGGCTAGCAGGTTCCCTTCTGGGTTATCACAGGCAGCGATGAAATGTTCTGCCCTGCACAGCACGGATCTCCCGTTTGCCTGCCTCTGTCCTCGTATGGCAGTGTCCTCACCTCCCACTGCCTGAACTCTAAGACAAGCTTTTAAGTTTTTGTTAAAGCAGCACTCCACTTAAAGGCATGAATTTCTGTATTAATTATGGAGGAATAACTGCTGCAACACATATAAGCCCCAAATCCTAGTTACCTAACAGAAATCTATTTCTTATTCACATGAAATCCACGAAAGGATAAGTGAGAGTTATGGCTTGCTTCAAAAAGAAGTAAGGAAGATTTTGAATCCTACTCGCTGTGTTGGATTTCTGAAAAGAGCCTGCTTTATCCCAAGTTCATGATTTCTTTCTTGTGGTTCATATTTAATCCAATAGCTTCAGGGATCTTGGAAGCTGAATAAAACGCCAGATCTCATATAAATTACTTCTAAATACAAGCTTTTGCTATACTAGCTTCCTCTCATTCTTTTTAATCATTAGGATAATGAGATTGCCCATGAATATTGGGAGGAATCACTGATTGTGAAGCGAGTAGTGAACACAGTGTAGCAACATTAATTCATCCATGCTGATTTGACGCAAGACAGAAGCTGCTCTCATGAGAGGTCATCGTGGCCTAGTGTGGAAGAAGCTGAGCTTTGGAGTCAGATAGAGCTGCATTCAAACATCTGCTGTTTATGAGCTCGTTATCCCTGTTGCATTTCTTAGCCTCTGTTGATTGCCTACCTGCGGAGCAAAGGGGAAATGGAACCATACATTTCAGGTCTTTATCCTGATGTTTGAGGAAAAAAAGGGCAGACAGTGCTTTTAAGAAATCACCTTCTGAGCCAGGTGTGGTGGTTCACGCCTGTAATCCCAGCACTTTGGGAGGCCGAGGCGGGCAGATCACCTGAGGTCGGGAGTTCGAGACCAGCCTGACCAACATGGAGAAACCCCATCTCTACTGAAAACACAAAATTAGCCGGGCGTAATGGCACATGCCTGTAATCCCAGCTACTTGAGAGGCTGAGGCAGGAGAATTGCTTGAACCTGGGAGGCAGAGGTTGCAGTAAGCTGAAATTGCACCATTGCACTCCAGCCTGGGCAACAAGAGCAAAACTCCATCTCAAAAAAAATGAAAGTAAAAATAAGAAATCACCTTCTGGGTCCTAGGTGTAAGCTCATTGCTACTGAGATCTCATTGATTCTAGGCTTTCTCAGCAGACGAAGCCAGGAGATCGATGTATGTATATATAGTCGCACAGATACATGTTTGTGCATGTGGTGTGTGTACCTGCTTCATTTTGATAGGCTTTTTTTGCATGTAACACATATTCAGATGGCAAGAGTTCAATTAGCAAGGAGTTCAGTTATTAGGAGGTGTCTGATACATAGTATCAGATAAACATTTTTCCTTCTAATTTATCGTAAACACAGGTGGTATAGATTAGCTCCTTGTCCTTTGCTCTTAGGCATCGTGTGTGTAAATAGTTGGACGGATGTGATTAAGAGTTACAAAGTCTGTCACAGAATGGAATCTGTGATACCCTTCTATTATATCCTGCAACAGAAGTTATTACATACACAAAGATAAAGAAATAGAAATGTATATTAAATATGCCTAAACCTCAGATATTATCCTTTTGTCTAAAAATAAGTTGAGATTTTTGTCTGGAGGGTGACATGACATCCAACTTGCTAAAATGCCTGTCATTTCTGGACAGAACACGACCCCTACCAATGGGCATATTTCCTCTGGGATAATTCCTAGATAGGATATTAGAATACCTTTGTTTTGATTTGTTTGAGACAGGGTCACTCTGTCACCCAGGCTGGAGTGCAGTGGCACGATCTTGGCTCACTGCAGCCTCGACCTTCTGGGCTCAAGCAATCCTCTCATGTAGGCGTGTGCCACCACACCTGGCTAATTTTTGTTTATTTTTTGTAGAGACAGAGTTTTGCCAAGTTGCCCGGGCTGGTCTTGAACTCCTGGGCTCAAGCAATCCGCCCACCTCCACCTCCCAAAGTGCTTGGATTACAGGTGAGAGCCACCCTGCCTGACCTATATACCTTTGCTAAATTTCTCTGAATAGAAGTTAGCCAGTGTCAGGTAAAATATAATTATATTATATTATTTATAAAAGTAATATTTATTATTACATTTTAAAAATTAGCGTAACGAGAGAATTACTTTCATACTATCACAAGTAATTTCTCAAACCTATGTTATTGATGAGCCTGACAAGTAACCAGCTGACAGAATATGAATTTACTTTATTATCTATTTGTAAACTAATTTGATGGATTTTTACTTTACAATGAGTAGACGTTGAGCGTACAATGAACAGCAAAATTAATCTTTAACCTAGGAGTCATAAAAAATTAGTTTGGAATGAGCTGACAGCTATCATGTAGGCCATTATTACTTCATTAGACAGAAAACTTGCTGATATTTCTATAATGCTACTGTTTTTTGTTTGTTTGTTTGTTTTGAGACAAGGGTCTCACTCTGTGGCCCAGGCTAGAGTGTAGTGGCATGATCTCGGCTCACTGCAACCTCCACCTCCCAGATTGAATCAATTCTCATGCCTCAGCCTCCCAGGTAGCTGGGACTACAGGCAAGCGCCACCATGCTTGGCTAATTTTTGCATTTTTGGTAGAGATGGGGTTTTGCCATGTTGCCCAAGCTGGTCTTGAACTCCTGGCCTCAAGTGATCTGCCTGCCTTGGCTCCCAAAGTGCTGGGATTACAGGCATGAGCTACTGTGCTGGGCCCTGTATTACATTTTTAATGTTAATGAAGAGGACCACAAGCTTTATAGCTAGGGTTATTATTATTACTTTTCACAAATAAGTTGTGTTTCTATATTTCAACAAAATAATTTCTATCATTGCGTGTTGATATTAGAATCTCACATGCACAATTAACTGTATTTGGTAGTTGCAGTTTACAACAAGGTTGTCTTGTGGCCGGGAAGAGTTAATGGAGTTTCTGTAGTGCCCAATCTATTATAAAGAATCACTGAATTACCTCTGTGTGGCATGGAGTCAAGTAATCTGAGAATATATGTTACCCAAAGATGCTCTGACATCATTCTATAACTTAAAAAATGAAGGAATTTACATTCAGAAAGGTGACGTGACTAGCTCGGAATCAAAATTAGTAGAAGTTGATCCAGAATTCAGGCATGAGACTCTGGTTCCAAGGGCTCCATGCCTAGTGAGCCCTCTTTGAAACTATAAGAAATGAGCAAATCAACTGTACAGAATGAGATTCATCTATCAGTTACTTTGAGGCCTGTCCAGGAAATTATCAACTAAGCAAGACTTCAGCACTGGTAACACTAAGAAACCTCAGAAAGTAATTTCCAGGAGAATAACAAAAGCATATTGACTTGCATTTGGCAACTCTAATGTTACTTTCTCTAAGATTAAATTTGTAGCCATGGCAGCCCTAACTGTAATATTAAAAATATTTTTACAGGCAGGGATTTTATTTTTCAAATAGCTTCATTTTGTAACCATGTTATTAAGCCACAGTACATTTGCTCTAAATATAATCTGCTAAAGTTTTGTTTTGATCCTTTCTTGTTTTCTGTTTTGTTGATTGGTTGGTTGGTTGTTAGGTTGCTTTGCTTGTGATTTATTTATTCTCTTGTTTGCGGTTTGTGGTCTAATATCAGTGCTACGTAGGATATGGTGAGCTTTCTGTTAATGCTAATTAAATGTACATATTTCAGGGATTCTTTAATCACTGATCCTTCACCTTGATGTTGAGCTGCTCATTATACCCTGGAGCACAGAAAAATGCTCCTTTTTAGACATCAAGTACATCCACTTAGTACTGAGAATTAGCGTGGGTTTAGTGCCCTTTAGGCATTTTATGGTCAACTGTATAAAAGCACAGTGAAAATAATCAGAATTCTGGAGGACTTTTTATAGAGCAGAAATAATGAGCCTGGTTCTCTGACTCACAGGTCATGATGAATCCCACTGTCAGGTCAGCTTGAGAGGAGGAAAGCAGAAAAAAACTTCCTCTTGCCCAGTGGTTGGTATTGGATGTCTTGTTTCTTAAATCCCAGAACCTACTGCGTACCTGAAGCTGAGCTGCTCATCAAGCCCCTTGGCTGTGGCACTACAGATTGATCACTGTTCAGCGTAGTTTTGCGATCCACACAGAGCTCCGGGGTTCGCCGGAACCCATGCCCTACAAGAGCCACCAGGCAAAGCCAGGCTTCATTCCTTCTTCTTTTCCTATACATAGAAGGGGCTTCCCTGAGCTCATGACACTGCCAAAGTCTTTGTGATGCTCATTTCGGATAAAGGAGCAAATGAGTTTTTGTTTGTTAGCGTTTACTGATGATTATTTTTAATCTTATTTAGGGCAGAATTGATTTTTGGTTTTTTGTTTTGTTTTATTGAGATAGGGTCTCTCTCTCTTGCCCAGGCTGGGGTCAAGTGGCACGATCATGGCTTACTACAGCCTCAAACTCCTGGGCTCAAGTGATCTGCCTGCCTCAGACTCCCAAAGTGCTGGCACTGTAAGCATGAACCACTGTGCTCGGCCTGAGTTTTTAAATTATAATTCAATGACTACGAGGAAGCTAAGAACCAAAAGACAGGGCCTTTCGCAAGGCCTATAACCAGCCAGTGAATGGCAGGGTTTGCATTTATTCCTTTTTCTACCACTTCATCTTTTATTCCTTTTTCTCCACAGTATGTAGTACATACTGGCTCCTCAATACATTGTTACTGGATTAGTTTTGGTTTGTTTTGTTTTGTTTTGTTTGAGACAGAGTCTCATTCTCTCGCCCTGGCTGGAGTACAGTTGTGTGATCTTGGCTCACTGCAACCTCCAACTCCTTGGTTCAAACAATTCTGCCTCGGCCTCCCGAGTAGCTGGGACTATGGGTGTGCACCACCACATATGGCTAAGTTTTGTATTTTTAGTAGAGACAAGGTTTCACCATGCTGGCCAGGCTGGTCTTGAACTCCTGACCTCAAGTGATCTGCCTGCCTCGGCCTAGCAAAGTGCTGGGATTACAGACATGAATCACCGCACCCAGCCTGTTACTGGATAAATTTGATTCAATTAAATTAATCATCATATTAGTTGACTTAGTCTTTTGAGTAGATGGGTATGTTCACTTCTCCTTCTGTCAGTTTTTTGTGACAAAGTCTTTTGCATAGGAAGCAATGACATGTTCTGCAACATTTTTTTCCTGATAATTTCTCAGCACTCAGAAGTTTCTTAGTTATAAACTTCAAAACACATTTGTTTATAGGAAAGAATAGAATGTCAGAGATCTCAAGCGTAGACATTGCTTACAGTTTTCCGGTAGGCTACAGGAAGCGTTTTTGCCCAGCTTGATGAAGTAAGGGCAGATAGCACTGCATGGCAAATTCAAAAGTGTTATGACACAGCAAAACCAATTTCCAACCTTAGAATATTGGAATGAGTAGAGAATGTCAAGTGAGGTCAGTTGCTGAATTTTGGAAAACATATTATTAAGGAAAAACAAGTATTGAAAGGGTATAAAATGTCTTACGACCTCATTCATCCCACCACAAATGATCTTACATAAATAACAAATTTGAAATATAATATGAAGCTTGAAAAAGAGGTGTGATTGGGAACCAGAGATCTGGCTTCTAGCACTGGCCCCCACTAACCTGATGTGTGAACTTAGGAGAAGAGAAGCACTCTGCCTCTTCCAGTGTAGGAAGTGAGAAAAAATTGAAACAAGGTATTTGCTGGCTTTCTTCTTTTATACCCTAGGATTTTCTACCGTAAGAGCACACACACTCAAAAAAGTGGAGATTATTAATCCTATCAAAAGCCAAGATTTTAAAAAATTATGTCCCCCCTTTTTCTTTCTGTTTTGTTTTAAGGAACAGAGAGTATAATAGGCAAGAAGGAAGGGAGAAGACGGAAGGAAAAAGCTCCACCATACAGAGATAGAGTGAGGGGAGCTCCAAAGCCAAAAGAGGAGGTCCCCATATGTCCCCTTTTTTCCCTGGTATATGGCCATTATTGTTGTGTTTTTCTAAAAATTGAGTATTAGATTTTAAAATTATAAAGAATATAAGTTATAAATTTATATGAAATATAAAGTATCTACTTTGGCAATGAGTTGGAGGTGCAGAACAGTGAAGACTCCAATGTTTCCTGCTTGTGCAACTAAGTGGACAGTATTTTCATTTACAAATACACGGAATCTGGGGGAGAAAGAGGTGGGGCACTGGGGTCATGAGTTCAGTGTGGGACATGATAATTGTGAGGTGCCTCTGAGGATGTCAGAAAGATAGGTATACATGTATGAGCTAAGAGGTAACTTACGGGCTTGAAATATAGTTAAAATATACTCAGCAGTTGCTAGGCCCAAAATTGTGTATGCTACTCTGATTTTGAAGCTGGCGATGAAAACCTTGTCGGCAATTCACAAAAGAACTTCAGATATTGTTAGGGATTGCTGTGGTTTCAGTTTGTCCCTACCAAAACTAATGTTGAATTGGACTCCCATTGTGGTGGTGGGCGGTGGGGTCCAGCGGGAGGTGTTTGGTCATGGGAGCATTCCTCATGAATGGTTTGGTGCCCTTCTCGCAATAGGGAGTGAGTGCTCACTTTCAAGAGACTGGATGAGTTCTTGCGGGAGTGCTCCCACAAGAGTAGGTTGTTAAAGCCAGGGCACCCTTCAGATGTTACCTCTTCACATGCGTTTGTTTCCCCTTTGGCCTCCTGCCATGTATTGACCCAGCAACAAAAGCCCTCACCAGAAGCCGAGAAGATGCCAACGCCATACTTTTTGAACTTCCCAGCCTGCAGAATCGTGAGCTAAATCAATCATTTCTTCATAAATTATCAGGTCTCTGCCATTCTGTTAGAGCAACACAAAAGACGAAGACAGGGATTTTAAAATAACATCTACAAGAAAGATTGTGTCAGTGGTTCCCAAACTTTCAGAAATCGCAGATGAGTAAAATTAAAACAGACAAACAATTGGAAGATTGGTTAAAAGTTGCAAACTTCTGTTAACTAAAGACATTAAAAAGGAAGAAAAATCCACTATCACCATAATGTCCTAAAAATACCCCCCAAATATATAAAATTTAAAAATACATATCCCTGTATTAAGTAATTTGTTTAAAAGGATATACTTAACTTGGTGAAAAAAGTCACATTATCTTTATTTTTAGTATTTTCTGTGAATCTTATGCTAATACTGTAGACCATAAACCTCACTCAGTTGGTTGATATTTCAGTGCTATATGAAAAGAAGGACAAAGGTTGGTGCATTCATTATCTCTCATGTAATCTACATGAGGCTTCTGCAGCCCCCTCGCCCATCTCCTTCTGTCACTGTCCCTCTCCTGCTATTTGGCTCTGTTGTCCTGGGAGTAGCCCCAGTTCAGGACACAGATGTTCCTTCCCCACTTCTCTGCGGGCCTGCTGAAGCTGTGAGAAAGCTCAGACTTCCATCCCTACATTTTTGAGAACGGGTGGTATTAAAACAGAGAAGAAACCCCTCGGAACTGTCCGACCAAACATTTTGTCTCTGAGAAATGTTCGCTTACCCCAGGGTGTGGAACTGAAAGTCAGTCAGTCTATCCAGTTGATCAAGAGATACTTCTTGGGGGCCTCCTATAGGTCTGCTACAGTGTTAGGCACTGCAGATGTAGAGATACAAGACATGGTTCTCCTTCTTCCAAGAAACTCGAAGGATAGAGAGGTGTGTCTGGCCAGGGCCAACCCTTCTGGAGGTCTGATGGGCACAACTCAAAATTGCCTCCTCTGGTTGTAGTTAGAGCCTGGAGTGCCCGGTTAATGTTTCAAAGGCAAGTTCATGAACCACCCACGAAGCTGATGCCTAGTGATGTCCTGTGCCCACCCAAGACTCCAAATTGGGGCACCCCTGTGAGGACCTGGCAAGCCAGTGGGGTGGTGAAGCCACTTAACTGATGGCTTTGTACATCCATATCTGTTACACAGCCTCGTTACGGGCTTGAAGGTAAACAACAATAAAAGCAACTTAAATCCTAGTTATCATTCTTTCCTGACTATGATGCTGAACCAGCTGTTTATTGCCTGGTGCAGTTGATTTGGAGTCAGCAGGTTGGCACAATGACTTATGCCTTGGTAGAGAGTGGGAAGAGTGGACGGCAGCTGAGGTCTCTCGGCCACTGTGAAGGCCTGCTGCGCCACGGTCATCAGTGACAGCTGGGCTCTGTGCCCCAGTGAACATGGATATTTTGGGAGAGAACTGGGGTGCACCTATTACCGCAACCAGGTTCCTTTCTGAGACTGGCACTAACTAGGCCAGCGCCCAACAGAACCAAAACACAGGTACATTTGGAGCAAGTTTGGAAAGGGGAGAATATGGCTCATGTCCCATGGGGGACAGAAACCTGAGCCCAGGTGCTAGTATTAACAGTGACCCAGCCCCTGCCTGAGCATCGTCACAACCATTCTCTGAAATCCCAGGGGTCCCTTCACCACCACTTCATTCCATGGGTACGTTCGAGGTAGGGGCCCCCACAGTTATGACCGTCCCTCTCCAAGGACTAGCATTACTTCTAGGCAGGCACCCAGCAGCTAATGCAGTGCTGGGGAGAATTGCCCACTAGCACCAGAGCCTAGGACATGCTCTCAGGCCCATGCAAAGCCTTCCAAGATAGCAGGGGTGCTTAGCGTGTTAGTCACAAACTGAGCCCTGGCTTTGGAAAGAGGCCTGAGCCTATTGCTAGTGCAACAGGCACAAAGGTGGCCCTGGTGATGTAATCTAGGATGCATCCAACTAAGCAACGGAAGGATCTGATACTAAGGAGAGTGTGTCCCTCTTCTCTGGAGGCAGGTGTGGGAAGCTCCTTTGCAAAATGAGCCTGTGCTAAGGAGGACTGGACCTGCAGTTGTCCCCTGGAAGTGGCTGGCCAATGATAGGTGAGCCGAGAGGCTTGCTGTCTGGTCCCAAAACTGAGGACTGAGGGGACAGTGGTGGTGCATGTGCCTTGCCTGGTATGAGGCAACCCCTGGAGTACTCACCTGGACTAAGGTGGCTTGCAGGGCTTCTCAACTCTAGGAGATGCAGGGTCTGTGTCATTCCAGGTGCACCTTGCATGTAATAAATAAGGCACCGGGGAGCTGCATCTGCTTACTCAGTTGTACCTTTATTCTGAATATCCTATGTCCTTTATGCTGGCCCTGAAACTTGGACTCAAGTTTTGAGGTCTGGTGCAGCACACAGAGGAGACAGAGGCTTAAAGCAGAAAACTATTCAGTGTGGTAAGAGCAGGGTTAAAGTTGGATGCATGGTTTTATGGAAGCACGTAGCAGGGATACCTAATCCAGCCTGAGGTGTGGGATCAAAGTCTTCAACTCCTGCGCTCAATTATAAAGAATGAAGAGACATTTTTCACAAGAAGGTCGTTGGGGAGGGATGTGTAGGATAAAGACATTCTAGGCAGAAGGGACAGTGTGAGCAAGGGTATGGAGTTTAGTGAACTAATGGCTAGTTTGTGCAATCATTATTTCCAAAATTGGTAAATACATCTGAAGATTCTGCAGTAGAGTTTCTTTCTTTCTTTCTCTTTCTTTCTTTCCTTCTTTCTTTCTTTTTCTTTCTTTCTTTCCCCTCCCTCCCTCCCTCCCTCCCTTCCTCCCTTCCTCCCTTCCTCTCTCTTTCTTTCTTTCCTTTCTTTTTTTCTTTCATGGTCTTGCTCTGTCACCCAGACTGTAGTGCAGTGGCACAATCTCGGCTCACTACAGCCTCCGCCTCCCGGATAGAGTTTCTAAAGAGAATTGTCTATTAATGCATTCAGTCATTCAACAAACATCTACTGAATGCCCACCTTGTACAAGGCAAAAGGTGTTCAAAGATTAATAAAGCTTGTTTTCTGTCCCTAAAGAACTCATAGTTTAGCAATTATTATTTATAGAGACACAGGTGCTAACATAGATGTTAGAAAAAAGTGTTATAAGAACATGAAGAGTAGAAGGATTACTTGTAATTAAGCAGGTCAAGAAGGCTTCACAGGGGAAGAGATTTTGAAATTATTAAATAGAACAGAAAAGGGCCATTTGTTCAGAGAAGTATTGGCAAGATGTTTAAATATGTTTGTATCTATTTTAGTTTGCCCTATTTATAAGAATGCTTCACATGTTGAGATGCTTATAAATTAGAAGTTAATTAATTAGGTGAAAATGATGCAGGGAGAGATGCAGATTTATGTGAAAATAGCATGATGGAATTGGGCTCTGTGCTAAAGTCAAGTTATGCAAATACAACTGACTGCATTGATAATTGTTAGAGAATTTATCCTTCCAAGAAGGGAATGTTATTTAAATATGTTAAATATGTTCTACCAGATAGTGAATATTAATAATACCAACTAATTTTCTATTTAAGATGATGTGTATTTAATATCATGCATTTGTAGCTCTTTTGAAATAATTTTATCTTCAATATTAGTGCTTTTCTTCTCTTATGCATGAGTATATAGGTCTCATATTTGTTATAGAACAATTTCTCAAACTTAAGTTTAAATCTTTTGCCCATTTTTGAAAGTTGGATTGTCCTTTTTTGTCCTTCCTTCCTTCCTTCTCTCTTTCTCTCTTTCTTCCTTTCTTTCTCTTTCTTTCTTTCTTTCTTCTTTTCTTCTTTTTTTGACAGAGTATTTGTTACAGAACAGTTTCTCAAATTTAATTGATGCTCTTCTTTTCTATCTTTTCTTTAAAAAGCAATTTCATTTAGTTTTAATGTACACACCTGCACAAATATTAAATGCACTACTTGATTGATTTTTACAAATGTATATATTGATGTAACTACCATTCAGATCAAAATATAATACATTTGTAGAACCTGAGAAGTTCCCCCCATACCCTCTCCCAATTCGTACTCAACCCTGCAGCATTTACTGCTGTTCTGATTTCTATTGCTGTCAGTTCGCTTTGCCTATTTTTGAACTTTATGTAAGTGGAATGATATAAGTTATACTCTTTTGCACCTGGCTGTCTTCCCTCAATATCATGTCTGAGATGGAACCATGTTGCATATGGCTTGTTCTTTTTCATAGATGTGTTATTAGATGCTATTTATGGCATCTAATACACCAAAGCTTATTTATTTCTAGGGTTGGACAGATTTCCAGTGTTAGACTATTCTGAAAAAGTCTTATAGATTAATTGGGTAGACATATGCACTTATTTCTCTAGAATAAATAGGAGTGGAACTGCTGGGCATAGGATAGGCCTATATGGAACCTTAATAGATATTTTGCTAAATAGCTTTCTGAACTGTAACCATTTAAATTCATGCCAGCAAGGTATGAGAGAATGGGTGTTGTCAGCCTTTCAAACATTTTAGCCATTCTGGAGAGTGTATAATATATTGTGGTTAAATTTGCATTTCCCTGATGATTAGTTATGTTGAGATGCTTTCATATGCTTCTTGGTTATTTGCATATCTTCTAGTGAAGTGCCTAGGGCTTGTTTAAATCTTTTGCTCATTTTTGAAAGTTGCATTGTCCCCTCCCTCCCTCCCTCTCTTCTTTCTTTCCTTCTTTCCTTCCTTCCTTCCTTCCTTCCTTCCTTCCTTCCTTCCTTCCTTC